>NC_140210.1:36549967-36554967 GCF_951802725.1 Rutilus rutilus | reverse complement strand
TGGCAGACCACACACTTTCGACTTGTTGATCCCTGGCCTGGCATTTCTATCAGAGATAGAGTAAGCGGGGCCGGGAGAGAGAGACAAAGAGATTTTGAGAAGTACTTATTTCACTCAAACAAACCAGGACGAGATTACAAATTAAAAAAGCAATACTTACTTACTTGAATAAACCGGGGCTTCTGGAAGAGAGGGAGAGAGAGAGAGTGTGTGTGAGAGAGAGTGAGAGGCAGTAAGAAGAGTATAGGAGTGGCTCTTAAAAGAGCCGTTGGTTTTCTTATAAAGATATTCAGGTGGAGGTAACAGGGAAGGATGGTGGGTAAAAACAGGAGCTGTTGGACAAAGGAAAACGAAAACATAGTTAACTCTCTTGCAGCAAGGCTTCCTGGATTTGTCATTTTATACATGCAGAACTGTAACAAAATAAAGAAGATAACTGTGATTCTGTTATTGCTCAATGCATATTCAGCATGTAAACTGCATTCAGTGGGTCTCTTCCCATGCCGGAGGTGAGCTAGTCCAGCAATCTGAAACCGGTTTGCTACATTTGAATTCAAAACATATCACTTGAATATGAAGTAAACATAAGTTCCAGCTAAATAGGGCATCTGGGTTAATCAACGCAAGGCTGAGCTTATGATGAAGTAAGTGAATTTTGTATATTCTGATTGTTTCAGTTCAAATTAATATGACATTTTGAAATATCTACTGCTTGTAAATTGTGTGGACTAAGTTTTTCTTTTGTGTGTTCTCTCTTTTTCTTTCTCAGTATTATTCAGCGAATCATAAAGAGGGCCATCATATACCTCAGAATGAAAGTGCCGTATCTGAAAGAGAGCTGAAGGCAGAAAATAATCGGGACAACTTTAAGGCCAATCTTAAACCCTGTTTAAAAGTGTCGAATGCACCAGAGGCCAAAAAAGCGTAATTACTTTTACATCATTGTTAAAAGATTTGTAAATAATCCAGTTTCAGTTTATATAGATCTGATATAAGACACTGATTTTTATTTCGTCATGTTTCAGGGCTCGGGATGCGAACAGGACAGCTTAAAGATCTTGAAAAGTCAGCACAATGGTACTGTCATGCCAGTGTGCACAATATGTTTTCTATTTTTGCATATGTATATGTTGCCATCACTAGACTAGTTGACTAGGTGGTGTATCTTTTGAAAGGGAACCACCCCAGTGACAGCTTTTGTACCTTTTGTTCTGAGAGCTTACCATGGTAAAAGCTTCAGCAATTATTATTTAAATAAAAATTTGATACCGTGACATGCCTATATACAGTTTAAACTAAAGCAGGACTATCAATATACAATTATTAAAAACAGAAATATTTAAAAACCTTGTTTACTATTCTCCTTATATTGTCTATTTATATCCCCTTATTAAGTTAAAACACATTCGATTTTTTTTTTTTTATTGCAGGGTGGACAGAGTTACTTGAGACTAGAGATAGAAATTGAGTTATTTTTTATGTTTGACGACAAAACGGGTGCATTTCTTGAAATTGTACATTATCCCCCTGTTTTAAAACCTCTCTTTCCCCTATATTTAATGCCATTTGATTTTTTTGCAGAGTTTGCAGTGTTTACGGAAGGAAAGGCTAGAAGAGCAGGCAGCGGAGAGGAAAGAGATGGAGGAAAAGAAAATAGAACTAATACAGTTGTTTAAGAAAATGGCACAGTCAGAGCTTACGATCTTAAAGCAACAGGCAGAGATAAGGAGCTTTTGTGCTGAAGTAGAAAAATGGGTAATACATACAAACACATTTACATATAAAGACACACTGATGTCACTGTGTCTTCTGTACAATTCTGTCTCAGAAGATTACAGACTATTCATGTGTTCTACCGGAAATGGAATCAAGTGAAGATTCACAAGAGGAGCTCCAGTACTCTCATTTGACGGCCTGGCTGGGTCCAAAAAATATTCGACAGGGTCACGGAAGGTCCCCATCAAAAGAGCTTCTCCAAGTTAAGTTTAAGGACCCCATCAAGCAGATGGAAGTGGTAATAATTCACCACAAGAACCTGGAAGTTCCTGTCATAAATGACCATATGAACATGAGACAAATTAGCCGTTTACCCTAACTTAAATGAACTACAAATTCAAGCGTCATGTTTTCCCGTCCCATTTTTTATTTCAGATCGTTGTCTCCGGGGGTGTAGCCTAATGCAGCAACAGCGTGGTGGTCAGTGTAGTTCGATTCACAAATAAATGACTCTTTTGAAAGGTTAGTGAATCAAATCAGAAAGAGTCACCTGTATAGAGAACTATGGCGCCGAAAGCGTAGTCTGACTCCTATGATTCGATAACTAATCACTCGTTGAAAATCGAATTGACTGACTAAATTTTAGCAAACGAAATGGAATATAACTCAGTATCATTTCATTAGCCAACATTACAGTACACTGGATACTGCACAGCAGTTTTTCTAATAAAAAGACTCACAATCATACCTAATGGGTATTCTGATGTTACGTAATTTTATCACCGCAAATATCTGATCTAACGTTAGATATACAGTATATATATATATATATATATATATATATATATATATCTTGACAATTAAAACATCAAACAATACTAGAATAATAAATGAATTTAATTACTTACTCGTTTTTTCAGCTGAATGATTCTTTCGAAAACGATGGTCTGCGTCTGCAGGATCTTCCTCAGGCTTTAAATGAACCGCCAAAACCTTTTTTCAGGCGGCTGAGTTCCTTAATTCTAGTAGTGGCCCGCTTGTGACAAAACTAACTCGGGCCGATACACATTAACATCTGTAAACAACTGTATACCTATCATATTAGAAAGATTTAAGACTCCAGCTTGGATATTTAGGCACTATTTATGATAAAACTAGGTTGCAGTGACATTAATTTTTTTATTTATGTCAAATGGTGCAAACCCTTAGTCCAAACGTGTGCGCATTTGTAGAAATATCGATTTAGTTTTCAAACTATTTCGTCATACAGAATACATTTCCCACTGAATTATGCGAGCTGAAAGAGCGTCCAGAGCGCACTCTGTCTGTTTCTCTTCATGGTTTGCGTTAGTTAGGACGGTAGTTTTTACGGTCTATGGTTAGAGCGCTCATTAGAGGTTTAAAGTTATCAATCATCTTACGTGACCATAGTCCTGCCTTCTGCATGACTCAGTTAATAATAATAATTTGTTACATTTATATAGCACTTTTTCTGAGACCTCAAAGCGCTTTACATATGGGGGAATCTCCTCAACCACCACCAATGTGCAGCATCCACTTGGATGATGCGACGGCAGCCATATTGCGCCAGAATGCTCACCACACACCAGCTTACTGGTGGAGAGGAGACAGTGATGAAGCCAATCAGTATATGGGGATGATTAGGAGGCCATGATAGACAGAGGCCAAGGGGCAAATTTGGCCAGGATGCCGGGGTTACACCCCTACTCTTTTTCGAAGGACATTTTTTCGAAGGGATTTTTAATGACCACAGAGAGTCAGGACCTCGGTTTAACGTCTCATCCGAAGGACGGTGCTCTTTTGGCAGTATAGTGTCCCCGTCACTATACTGGGGCATTATGACCCACACAGACTACAGGGTGAGTGCCCCCTGCTGGCCTCACTAACACCTCTTCTAGCAGCAACCTGGTTTTCTCAGGAGGTTTCCCATCCAGGTACTAACCAGGCTCAGCCCTGCTTAGCTTCAGTGGGCAACCAGTCTTGGGCTACAGGGTGATATGGCTGCTGGCTATGAAGTTCCCTGTACACTTCTCATCTGAGCTCCAAGGGAAACCAAACACAAAGAAACATTTCAAATGAAACTTAAGACAATGCTGTCTGATCAGCAGATCACCTACCTGCAGTGTTTATGGAGAGAAGAAAATGTGAAACTATTTTTAATTATATATATATAGTTAAATTATTTGTTATGTTTTTGGTTTCTTGCATTGGTCAGTTACTAACCATAACACTGTGTTGTTTCCAGGTGATTCTCCTGACAAGTAGACTACACTGGATAAAGGTATGTAACTTTCTATAAATTGGTTTATTGTTGTGAGGAAATTGGGGGTAAAGTTATAATAACTCAGTTAGCTCATGGGCCAGACAAAAAGTTGTTTTCATTTCAAATGGCAAAGTTCCAGTTGTCCGGTTTTTTTTTTTTTTTTTTTTTTTTTTTTTTTACAGAGCAAATTTATAGTCATATCTATCAATACCTATCATGAGGGTGAGTAATTAATGACAGAAATTTCACTTAAAGGGTTAGTTCACCCGGAAATAAAAATTATGTCAGTAATTACACACCCTCATGTTGTTCCAACCCCGTAAGACTTTCGTTCATCTTCGTAACACAAATTAAAATAATTTTGATGAAATCTGAGAGCTGGCTCACTCCTTCATAGGCTGCTTGGTAATTGCATCTATCAAGGCCCAGAAAGGAAGTAAAGACATCATTAAAATCGTTAAAAGATGGCAACTTGCTATCTGGAATTGTATTTTCTTCTTGTGTCAAGCAATAAACTATCAACTAAACGCCGCTCTTAGCAGAAAAGGTGGTGTAAGGATGTTCACTAACAGTATACCGCTGGTCTTGTATTTCAAACTTCTTTTTACTCCTAGTGAGGAACAAAAAAGAACTTTGCTAACGGGCTCTTTAGGCATTTAAAGGCATAATTCAATCAAAAAGGAAAATGATGTCATCTACTGACCCTCACGTCGGTCCAAACACAAAATATATGTTATGTTTTGACAGAAAAATTATGTTTTTGTCTATACATTGAAAATTATTGGGGCTCAGTGTTGTTTTGGACCCCACTGACTCATTGTATGGGCAAAAAAACCATCCTTCATGATCCACAGAATAAAGGGTGTCATGCAGGTTTGGAACATATAATAGGCAACTACAACAAAATGTAAATAAAGAATTAAATGTATTATTTGATTGTGTTGTACTTTTAAATATTAGCAGAATGTAGTGTTGCTTATAGCCACTTGGAGGCATTTGT
>NC_140210.1:34230495-34340495 GCF_951802725.1 Rutilus rutilus | reverse complement strand
TGACCATGGATACAGAAAAATTCAACTCAAATATCTCTAGGGGCCCAGTTATTTAATAATTCTAATATACCACAGGAATTCATATAAGCCTACAGGCAAAAGACTGGGTAGGGAGATGATTTATTTTTTGGTAAAAATATTAAGAAAATCAGTCCAGTGCTTCCAGTACCTATTAACACGGCCACAGCCACAATCAACAGCCAGAACAACCGGCCAGGAAAGTTATAATGAGTTGAAGCAGCTGGTTATTTTTTTATTTTTATTTTTTTTGTGCCATTTTCGTAAAAAAAATATTTAGGCTACATAAATAAAATGGCCTCTAAAGCCCAACTGTTGCCAATTTAATTGAAGGTGGATTCTGAGTAGGATTTCGGCACTGCACCAAATGCTATTGAAATCCTTCCAATATTGTTACCTGAAGCCACAGGCCTACATCGATGTAGTGATGTACAGATGGCACTGGTCATTGTCTAGCTACTAGCTATGCGCATGACTTTATCAGCAATACAGTATGTATATATTGCAACGATCTATCCACACATGGAGTGCTTGTCAAAGTATTCTGTCACCATAGCAACTGTGGCAAAAAAAGAAAACTGTTTTTTTTTTTCAGATGGCCAGTGAGAAATAAGAATGTTTTGATTTTCATCTCCTTATGGCAAATACTGTATTTCAGTCCACAGATGCACTTTACAGAACATAATATCCTCAATAATATTTCTCCCACACAATATCCTTTTTCAAGAACGGGCCAAAGGACTAGACTCTAGAGCTTTCTCAATTTTTTCTAACTGAGAAGATCAAAATAAATTGGTGTCTTAAAATAAGCATCATGACAAATGGTAATAAAATTATATAAAAAATTATTTTTTTTAAGTCACTATTTATGCTTCGTCAGTAGGATTCTAAAACCTCAGGGTTCTTGACGCAATTTGAAAGAACCCTATATTCCAAAAAGGTTCTATATAAGGATAAATGTCTTAAATGATTGAATAATACTTTAATGTTTAACAGGTTGTTTAAACTAAATCCATATGATTCTTTATATGAAGTGCCTGGCAGAACCCTCTAAGGTTATATATAGAACCTTTTCTTTTTTAAGAATGAGTTAAATCTGAAATGTTTGATTGGCTTTAGTAAAAGCTAATAATACCGATGCTAAGAAGCAACAGGAAACATTGCTCAGCTGCTCACTCTCCTTCACAGCAAAATGGCACTGAACTCACCTAAAACTCACATTATAGGGTCACACCATCCCACACAGCAAAAAAAAAAAAGAGTCTCTCTCTCTCTCTCTCACTCTCACTCACTCTCTCACAGACTCACGCACTCAAAATCACACATCTTGAAACTCTCTGAAAGTCAAGGGGTTTTATCACTGTGCTCCTTGGCTAAGAAGTGACACAAAAGTGGTTTTGTGGGAGGCTACAAACATCAGTTCAACAACATTCCAGCTTTTCTGTTTTATTTTTGAACACAACAAGATTTAAATAATTAAAAAACATGTGTAGGAGTATTTCCGAATTTCATATTCCTGCTACATACTGCTCAAATGCTTTTTTAAGGAAGTAAGATTTTTTTTTTTACAGTAACTTTATACCAAAAGGCACTGTGATAGTACAGTGATGGAATCAAATGATTCTGTAATGGTACTTTGATATATACCATGGTACTGAATGGTATTACTATGGTATTTGCGTTATACTCCAAAGTATATTGTGGTACATGGTCTATTTGACTCTTTGAATGGACTCAAATACCTTTACAAGTAGCACTGGAATTAGATCTCCTGAGTATTTGTGGGTATTTTTACATAAAGTGTGGTTATACCACAGGTACATTTACTTACATTCACTAACAGCACTAAAATGTAAATGATTTATGAACAACTTTTAGACGTACAAATTTGTCTGAATCCATGTTTACCAATATTAAAATCTGGGCATTGATATTTGATTCTATTCGATTGTCATATCATTATGTTTTCAGTCACATTTCTTTAACACAGTTCTGTCATGACAACTCTCTGAGTGTTTGGCATGGTAATGCATATGACAATGTTGATATGTTTGGTCTTGGTGGAATAGATCTGCTTCGCTGCTGCTGTTATTGCTGCTACAGAGCAAGTACGAGGCTTGCTACCGCCAAAACACAGCACGATGCTGTGAGCAAGACAGACAGACTGCTGCTGTACAAAAGAGCATACATGAATTACCCGTAGCAGATCTATACAGGTTGAGCTGGGGAAGGTGGAGGGTTTATTAAAGTGCGCTGCAACTGCTACAGCAAATGCTGATCAAGTATTTGAAGGTTGAGCAGCGAGCTCATTGGCTACTGTTAGAGCAGGAGCCAATCAGCTGTGTCCTAAAGAGAGTGATGTGATTGCAAGCAGATTGAGTTAAGGACCTATCAGCCTGCGCCACTTAGTTTCATGACAGAACCTTTTACTCATCTACTTTATATGAAATGATAACATTACGCTCTGTTCCGTGACTTCTGCTGCAAACTCGTTTCGAAGGATTACAAAATGTTAAACAAGACTACACTTTAAACTATTAAAAAAAATAGCATTTCTGTAATTGTTTTACCATTGTTTATCATGTTATATTTATTTTGTTTGCCGTGGGACACAAAGGCCGTTTTCTCAGTATAGTCCTGTGCCTGACAATAGAAACATAAAATACACCAAAAACGCAGCATAAATTCACAAAAGCAAAACATTTTATTTCTGCACTGTAATCCACATCTTTAGACTCCCATGAGACCCAAAATCAAGAATTTGTTCAGCTATCTTCTTCTCCATTTTCAGCAGCAACCGAAAACGTCAAAAAAAATTGCCGCCCCAGCAAGCTTTACAACATGTTTTACGGCAATGATATTAAATGCATGCTGTGTCCGAAATTGCATACTGACTGCGTCTGAAAGCTTAAAAATGCTGCCTTTGGAGGATGCATTCCAAGGAGGCATCAAGACACGTCCGAATCCAATGTTAGCTTCACTTCCTCTCTCCAGAGATACCTTCATCTGAATATTTAATGGCAGGTACTTCTTTGCCTTTGATATACCACAATTCTGTACTTTCAATTCTGTGACAGTTGAGCTAAAAATAAAGCTGGAGTTGAAAGCTGAAAGTTGTGGTTGGTGGTAAGTTTGTGTGTAAAACCAACATTTTCCACTTCTGATGTCATTCATAGCGAGAAATTACTATTGTAGTATTAAATATTTGCTTGGTTATCGCCAAAACTTGCTCTATTTTGTTGTATATCATTAAACTATTATGCTGCCTCAGAAGTCTGTCCAAAATCAGTTTTGTGAAGTAGGCTACCTTCGTGTGCAAACGCGTCCTACAAAATCATTGTCTGATAAGGCAGCGAAGCAACAAGTCAGCTTCTTAAGTTTTACACTGAGTAGTTTCAACATTTGATTTTTTTTTTTTTTACTTCACGGCCGTTAAAAAAGTAGCCTACGTTCTATTTAGTATGAATATGGGTAAAATTAATACAATTCGAAAGTACTACATCCGCCATGTTGTTGCAGTCACATGACCTACCAGCATCAGTCGCGTCGTTTCACTGCAATTCATAAATCCTCTCCCGTGGCCTCCTGGGATAGTAAAGTGTCCATCAAATGCACACTTTTGAATCTTGGCGGAGCGGAAGCAGTAGGTCATGTAGGTAATTCGTGCATGCCTATCGGTTTTCAAATACTATGAATACGGACATACTACTCTTTTAGCATGCTGTTACTATATAGAATCGAAATACTCGATTTCGGACGCAGTGGAGCTCTCACCTGCTTCGTCACAGATTGCGACATGCTGTGTTTTGGGTGATGTGCATTTGAATGAGAAATGCGCGCCTTCATAGATTGGATCCGGAAAACGCAGCAATAAATGACTTAAATTCTGCTCTGTAGCACATACAAAATACCTAATTACTTTTCGTACCACTTTTGACATTTTTGCAATAAATAAATTGGTAACACTTTACAATAAGGTTCATTAGTTATGTACCTAACTAACATGAACTGACAATGAACGATTTTTTTTTTGGTTGTTGTTTTTACTGTATTTGTTAATGTTAGTTAATAAAAATACAGCTGTTCATTGTTTGTTCATGTTAGTTCACAGTGCATTAACCCATGTTAACAAGCACAATCTTTGATTTTAATAATGTAGGCTATTAGTAGGCTAAACAATGAAATTAATTTTAACTAAGAGAATAGGCCTACTGAAGTATTGTTCATTCTTAGTTCATGTTAACTAATATAGTTAACTAATGTTAACTAATGTTAACTAATTAACCTTATTGTAAAGTGTTACCAATAAATTATTGTGATTCCACTTGTCTGTCTGCTGTGTTTTTTATTTAAAACTGAAGTTATGGGTAGGTTTAGAGGTAGGGACCAGGTGTGGCGCTGACAAGATAACAGAAGCGAGCAAAATACAAATCTTTAGGTAAAATAAGTAAAATAAGTTAACATTTGTGTTCAACATGATAAACAACAACAACAACAAAAACGTACCTGGAGCTCAACACTTGGTGGTCCCGCAGGAAGACGTTAAATTTGAATTCCATGATTCCCGCCTGGATGTTGAAGTTGGCGCATGCGCAATTTGCGACGACTTAACTAATATATTGGGGTCTTTTTTACTAATTGTTTTAATGTTGCAGATATTACTGTTAATAAATAGGTAATGTAGTTAGAATGTAGCCTACCCATTTTTATATGTTTTACTTGCTAACTACTTAGCCTAAGTAAAATATTAAAGATTTGAACAGGTTGTATTTAACACCCTCCTGCATACATTTTTACAGTGTGGGATTAGCGGCTCAAAATATATTTTTAATGCTATATTGTGACCAAACGTGTCATTTTCTTACATGCCCATTAAGTTTTATATATTATATATTTTTATAAAATGGTTATGTTTGGGTTTTAGGTAGGGTTAAGAAATCTACAATTTATCTCTAAAATGGTAAAATAGCAATTATACAAATATCTTTATGATACAAAAGTTTCTTAAATATTTAACATTTCTTGAGCTGTAGATATGTAATAATGTTTAAATGTTGTCAATATGTCCATATTGTACATTTCAGCATCTATCTAAACCCCCAAAAAATAAGTTTTGCACCTTAAAATGTTACGTATTGATACCCATGTATTAACAATGACACCCGGCGGAGATGGTGAACACATTTTTAAAGCTCATTGTAGCTGACTACAGAATTGATGAAAGCTCCAATAAAGTAAACCAAAGGATTATATCCATATCTGAAATGCCCCAGAATTGTTGTGATGAATTGCTATAGATCACAGAGAGTGATTTATATTCTATTCATGTTGTCCTACAAGACTGAAAAAAGGAAACTTTTAAAGTCTTTAACTTCGGTGTAACACTCTAGAGAAGCAGGATTTGTATTGAGTTGCTTTTTATCTCACGATCGGTAGATACTCAGCAGAGAGAATAGAGAATCAGCAACATCCTACAAAGATTTGAGCTCCCAAGGCTTAACACTTTAAAGAACACCATTTTTTTTCTGATGTGCAAGGAGTGTTAAAAATACAGTTAAACTTTATGGTGCATTTCTTGTTGTAAAAACAAGTATGCTAGTGAAAAACAGTACAAAACTGACCACTTAAAGGTACTTTTATGATGGATGGATGTGCTTTTTTGGGCTTCAAAAAAACAAGGTAACATTCACTCCCATTATAAAGCTTGGAAGAGCCAGGATATATTTTAATACAACTCCAATTGTGCTTGGATGAAAGAAGAAAGTCATTCATGACTTGAAGGTGAGTAAATAATGGGATAAGTTTTATTTTTGGGTGAACTAATCCTTTAATATCATCAGTTTCCCAATCAAAACAATACAATATGAAAGGCTACACTAAAATAAAACAAAAAATATGTTTGTACCTATGTGCAGTAAATACATGGATTTAACAGAGAAATACAAAGATAATTCTAAATACAATTTCATAGGGCTTTAACGTTTATGTTTTGCTTCTAGTTCCAGTCTCAACTTTGTTGATGTTCTTCCCTTCATACTCTTACTATTTATTCCATTTCTTTATGACATAGCAAGAGTAGTATGCTATTCCGAATATTTTTCAATAGATTTGACAACCTTGAATGTTAATTGACATTCTTGTTACTAAATGTGTGATTTTTAGATTTCACCAAAAGACAAGTACATAAAGAGTTCACAGCGTGCTGAATGACATTTTCATTAACATGCAGCAGATAAGACCCCTGCCTAATTAGTCTAAAGAAGCTGTCAATGTATTTCATTCAAATGACACACACTTAGGGCTGAAGATATTAATCAAACAAATCCAGTTTGCATAACTACTGATAATCTGCACATTTACACTATTGGTTTGCAGTGCAAGGTTGGTAAACTTAACTCCGTCACCAATGTATTGGGTACTTTATACATCAGTTGACCAAAAATAAATGAAAATCTGCTAAATATTTGAAGGTTTATCTCCATGGAAACCAGCAAAACCATTACTTCATGTACCCGAATCTTTTCTTTTACCTGCTGAAATAAATCGTTCCTGTCGACTGACAGATGGGAAGATGAAAAGTCTCCTCACCTCTGTAAACGTCTTGTTGGGGTTTCTAGAGAATCTACAATGTGTTGTACATTTTTAAGAAACAAAATGAGTTTGCAGTGGTCTTGCAAGCCAGCAGTGGAATATATTATCTTTAGAGGTGAAATTCCATGTTGAAGTTTCAGCAATGGACAGAACCTTTTGGAGGATAATAGGTACCTGATAATAGGTCTAATAGGTTAGACAAACTTAGTCCCGGTCACGTTGGAAGTTACTGAGCTGGGGACTATTTTCAGGCGCTGCGTCATATCATTACGCCTGCTGCACTCATGGTACGGCAGCAAAGTTTCTTGATTATTACGCAGGAATGAGAGTATAGTTCCTAGCAATATCAGCCTAGAAAATCGCAACTTTACATTTTCCGTCGGTCTTAGTACACGATGTAACTACAGAAGAGTCAAGTTTTAAATAGGAAAAATATCTAAACTCTTTGGTAATTTTTTTGAGAGAGATGCTAATGGTCCTGTCCGATTCAATGATCTATGCTAAGCTATGCTAAAAGTGGTACCGCCAGACCCGGAGTTCGGCTGAATGGATTCGAAAACAGTAAAACTCAACTGTTTAACCCTGGGGGAGTTGTAAAATGAGCCTATTTCCAATTATGCCTGCATCCCCACCCTTCATTTTAAACAAATCCAGGAGCTTTGGAGTGTAGAGGTCCAGTTTTTGCAGAAAGGTTGGCTCCAGGGGAATTGTGGTTATCCTTCTGAACTGTGTTGCCAGTAAGTTACTGTAAAAAAAAAACTTGAAAAGTCTAACAGTGTATGCTATTTTTTTTACTAAGCATATATTTATTATCAATGTACTTCTAGTATACTTTTTTTTAGAAATATATTAAAATGCAATTCAATGTATTTTTAATGCACTTCAAATAAGCATGTTGGGAATACAAATGTATTATAAAAATACTACTTGAATTTCAAGTATATTTTTAATACATTTAATATTATGTCTTTTTCCCCTGGGAGTCTTCAGGTTTTTTTTTTTTTTTTTTTTTTTTTTTTGAGAAGAAGAAGTTAAAAGAGTTTAAATTAACTAAATAATTGAATAGCATGAGTGTTGAATTCTGGAGGGCCCCTGATCAAATGAGACTTTAAAATATGTTCACTTGTCACTCAGTCCCAGGAGTCCCAGTTTCCAGGATTTGGACAATTATTTCCATTCATTGATCTTTCTTATTGTTATTTGCAGTCTTGATAATTGTGATTTCAAATCTCAAATTCCATTCCATTCTTGAGCCAAAAGTGATTGCATTAATTCACTTCCACGAAGGGCTTTCTCAAACAAAGAGATATAGCAACATCTTTCATGAAACATCATTTCTATTCATGTGAAAGTTCTTACAGCAGTGATTGTATAAATATGTCTGAGGTGAATATTTTATCCCACCCCTTTCTTTCCTCTCCTGTTCCCTGTCTAATTTCAGAATACACTAGTTCATTTTTATTGGCTCGCTGGTTGAATGGGCTTTTGTGAAACGCAGCTCTGGTCTCTAATCCTGTGTCCCAATATGCAATAAATGCAATAAAGATCTCTTTGGGTAAAAGGCTTACCGCTTCTGTCGTCCTGCTATACTATGAGTGATACCCTTTCTAACGATGACTGAAACCCTTTCTAACTATGACTGATACCCTTACTTAGTGGGTTAGAGGAAAAATAAATGACTGAAGAAGGTAATGCAGTGAGATTATTTGTACAAGTCTCCTTTATCATTTATAGCTTATGAAAACTGAAGTCTGTCCTTCTGCGTTGTCTGTTGTGATGAGTGTGGAGCACTACACAATCATTCATGACTACAATGAAATGACAAAAAAAAGAGAGAGATGAACTGAGCACATCAAACATGGACAAACAGGGTTGGTAACAATACAGAAAATGCGGCACAAATTTACAAGAACTACTGTACAATATCAACACGTGAGTTTCGTAAACTGAGGGTTTTTTTCTGGGTATAATAACGTCTTTTGTCCTCATAATTTATTCAGCACGCGTATGTTGATTGATGAAACATTTACTATGCAAGTCATTAGCAGACTCGTATAAAAGCCAGTCAAAAAGAGACAGATGTGTTTGATCATCTCGCTGGCATGAATCCAAGAGATGTCTTAATCAATGTTTGCAATATCCTTTTTAATGTCTCCGAATATGTCCAAGTTTCCAGGTTTCATATGTGAATATAATTGATAGGTGATGTAAGACGAGGCAACCACACACACATACACATTGGGTCGCATGTTTCATAGACAATTTGTATACTGTAGGCTACAATCTATATTCTATCCCCTATTCCTAAACACAACCCTGACAGAAAACGTTCTGCGTTTTTACATAAAAAAAATATATATATATATTATAATAATAATTTCGTATGATTTCTAAGCTGTTTTCCTCGTGGGTACCACAACGTCCCCACAAGGATTTCAGATATTGCAGTCTGTGTGGAGACCAAACGTGTATGACTGTGATTAATATGGTCTCTTTTGAAGGAAATGTCACTTCAAAGTATTTCTTGGACAACAGCGCCACCCTCTTTCGGATTTACGAGATTTATTATCAGAGGAAATATCTGATCCAGTATCACACCTTTATGGGTGTTTCTTCAACTATGGGCACTATGGAAACCAGTGTGTGTGTGACAGGCCTACTGAGGCGGATACGCAAAATCACATCATTTTACGTTTTTCGCTGTTTTAGAAGCCTATGACTATGAGCACTAAAGCGACAGATACCAGAAGGTAGAAGGATAATATGGAAGAGGAAGAGAATTAATGCATTGTTAATTTCAGTTAATTAGTTTCTGCTTTAATTAAGGATCGTAATGATTTGATTAAATTAATTGTAGGCTATGCTCACGGCACGGCTCTGTGTTTGACAATACTCGGAAATACTCTCTCTCTCTCTCTCTCTCTCTCTCTCTCTCTCTCTCTCTCTCTCTCTCTCTCTCTCTCTCTCTCTCTCTCTCTCTCTCTCTCTCTCGGAAAATAAATAAACAGAAGCAATTCAGTCGTTAATACAATAAGCATTTTTAGACCAACGAGAAAGAGTGACGTTTGTTTTGAATAACTTTGCTGCCCTCTACTGGTCGATTTGACATAATGCAGCTACAATCTCCATTCAGTTCAGTGTTAAAACTGGTTCAAGAGTTGGTTGGGAGTCCACACAATGTTAATAGTAAATAGGATAAATCTCTAAACATTAGCCAAATAAAACAGACCTGGATCTCAAATTGCACAAAGATAGCCTACATAATTGCACACTGATTTTGTGTAGTAACATCACATACCATATATCATTTGAGTTATTTGTGAGATAGCCTACTGGAAAGAATAACTTTTGTAGAGAGCAAATCAACTGTAAATATCCACCATGTACTGAACATAACACGCTTGTAATTAACTTGTAATTTTAAGTAAATTGTCATGGTTGTATTATATTTAAAAACCCAAAATGTTGTGCATGGGTCCATCAGAACAAGAAAAATATGAATACCACAAAAGGATGAATGTAAAAGTATATCATATAAATTTTTGCTTTTCATATAGTATACAAACAGTACAAAAAGACACAAAAAAACGAAACAAAAAAACAGACATCAATTAACAGACCACTAAAGCAAATCCATGTAAACTGAAATCAACAGTATTTAAAATGAAACAAACTAAATGGTAAACACTTTTTTAAAAATGCATAAACAAAATGCTTACTTGAAGCTAGTAACATAGAGACAGATATTTCTATAAAATGTTTGCCTTTTACCATCATAAAGAAATCCATAGTGTAACTACATGTCATACACTGTGTACATTAATAGGAGTATTTATTTATTTTGATAAAAAAAAGAACAATGGTAAGAACAAACCATATTTGATATGGCCATTCTTTTTGGAATATTTTATAATTAATAAACATTTTTATAAGTGATCTATATTATATTTATATTATATTTGTTCAGATAAACATATCCTCAAAACTAAGATTTCCTTAAGTAATTTCTGTAATTTCCATAAGTTAAAAGAATGTTTTCAACTCATTAACACATTTACAAAATGCATCAAAACATGTTTTTCATCATCATTTATTTGCTAAATATTTTCCAAAAAGAATTTTTTTTTTTTAAACCAATCCATAAAAAACAATAACTACAAAAAAACAAACATTAAATTGTTCCAAAGGGTAAAAAGCTAATTAAATTTTTTTTTTTTTTTTTAAATTAAAGTGCCTTTAATTACTGTTAAGGGGGAAAATGTTAACACGTTTCAATAAGGCTTTGTTAGTTATCATTAGTTAACTACATTAGTTAATGTAGTTAACAAATGAACTAAGTGAAAAATACTTCTAAAACATGTATCATTCTTAGATAGTTCATTTCAAAATTTATAAATACATTATTAAAATCAAAAGTTGTATATTATTATTTAATGGACCTGAGCTAACATGAACTAACAATGAACAGTTTATTTTATTAACTAACATTAACAAAGATACATAAATACTGCAACAAATGTATTGCTCAGTTAATATCAGTTGAACTAATGTTGTATGTTATCTATTGGGGCTCTTTGTGAAGTATTACTGAAAAAAAATGAAGTATTCCTGTTTAGTACAGAAAATGATAATGACCTCACCAAGAGTGAGTTGATACTGACACTGCAGTGACCAGCTTTAGAATGATTGATTTGTATTTCCCGTTCATCCTGATATCCTCTTTCATTGGAGACAGAGACTCTGCATGTGAGCAGGGGAAATAAAAGTGTTCAGTGACCCCAGACAAGCTCCAAAGGTCACACTAAGCAAATAGAAGCTGACAACATCCATACCTCATGGAGCCCTCTGTACACCAGACCAGAGACAGCAGCGTGTTTAACTAATGACGGCACTTACGACACACAGATTTTTCCTCTGAAAACTGAAACTGGAAATCACTGCACCGGACCTATACCTGACCAAATGATGGTTGAAAGGGGAGCACCATAACCAGGCTAATCATTTTAAATGATTAAATGGGAAAACGCACCTCTAAAGGATGTTTGGTTTCGATATTTAATGTAAGTAAACAGGGATGAAAAAAAGTAAGTAGAATTAGTTTTTTGTTTGTTTTCCCCTTTAATCTATTATTACAAATGATTTTCAATTTAATATAAATGATTTAATCATCTATAAGGTGGTAAAGGCAATGAAGGACTACTCACAATTACAAAACAAACAAAAAAGTTTCTCTCGCTGTCTCTCTCTGTCTTTTTTGGCTCTAGACAAACTAAAGTCAACTGAACAGGCATTAATCCGACAAAGGATTCCAGCATTTGAGATGCCTCTGGGGTAATTGACCAGTCAGAAAAATGGATTAGATATTACAGCTAGAAATCAATTGTGAAATTGTAACCTGCTACTCAGTTATTACCACTGTGCTATGATGTGAAGCTAACAGAAATCCATATCTGGCCACATACTTCCAGAATACTCAAAACGACGTGAGATTAACGTACAATGTCTTGTATAAGTTATAATACATTTATTTTCATATACTGACTTTATACCAAAATACAGTATACCATTTAAAAAGAAAAACTACCTTATTCCTGAGAGAGACAATGGTTCTGTGGCAGTATGTGGATTTAAGAGCAAAGTATCCAGTAATTATATCACGTGTGTAATTAAAATAGCATTTTAAATGAGCAAATATCCTTATACATTTTTGGTACTTTTGGTATACATTGCACAGGAAATCTCAAGTCAGAGAAAGCATTAACTAATAAAAGAAAAACATGAACTATTCATTGTCAGGTTTTCATACATATTATACATGTAAATATAATAAATATAGAACAAATGTTATTTTAATATTATTAATGTTTATTAAATGTTAATGTAATATTTGTAACACATTTAAAAAAAAAGAAAAAAAAGAATTACCTTGGAGACGAAGAAAAATACTGTTGACCAAACCGCAATGCTTATATTAATAGAAATGTTGTCCTAAAAACATTTTATTGCAGTATTGTCAATATAGGAGTAATATTCGTAAATGATTTCTTGGATGATTAACATGATAATCATCCACGATGATTAATGTAATTTTATATTAGTAGATTTTTTTTTTTTTTAAAGTC
Organism: Rutilus rutilus; assembly: GCF_951802725.1. NCBI lineage: Eukaryota > Metazoa > Chordata > Actinopteri > Cypriniformes > Leuciscidae > Rutilus > Rutilus rutilus. The sequence goes on along the minus strand of NC_140210.1, from coordinate 34,327,764 downwards.
AATGAAATCATTAATTAAAAACCAAGTTTACTTTTTACAGATATGCTGTAATTGGAAAAAACAGATGTTGCTACTTTTAATATGATAATTAGTGTTGTTTTGACTGAAATCTAATTTTTAAAAAATATATATTTTAATTTTATTAAATTTTTTAATTTTATTTATTTATTTGTTAGATTTATCCATACCTGAGAAGCACCTTGGCACTCAACTGCTCCACAGGGTGTTTTTTATAAAAGGGTTTTCCTCAAAAACGAAATACTTAAACTTCAATAGGTAGATTTTTTGTGTGTGCCTAAGACGCCCTTAAAAGGCAAGTCTCGTCTACTTATGCTATTTTAGTAACATTCAACTGAGAGAAAGAACAGTGTGAGCCAAAGATGGAAGTTATGTTAAAGCATTTCCACTCTCATCAATTAATTAAAAGCACTTCGAGCACCTTGAAACCAGCAGTTGTTTTCAATGCCTGACCTACACATATAAGAGCGATAATCTTTTTTTTTTTTACATATTCTCCTTACAAAAGGCATCAGTAACTGGCAGGCAGCAAAAAGGAGCGAGAGAAATATGATTCAAACACAGGCAAAGTCAGAAGACGACGGATGGATAGACAGACAGGTACGAACATGCAGAAAGACACAGTCGAGATGCACAGATCTGTATATGATGAGAAGTAGACAGAGCGCAGAACATGGAGAAGCGCCACACATACAAAAAGCAAGGCTGGAGAGATTGTGTGAGGAGCTCCAGAAAGAGGGAGTGTCCTGTCGACGGTCGAGCTGGGCGGGGCAGGAAACTTGCGTGACAAACGGAGTGAAAAACAAGCGTCTCCTCTCCTCTGGGCAACGCATTAATACCACAGCCTTTCATCTTTCCTGTCGCTTTCTGTTAACCCAGTCCTGCCTCCACTCCCCACATCCATCTTTAATCACCACTCCCCAAACAGGCTCACCAATTACCACAGTTAGGCTGGCCAGGCATGAGCAATCCATCCTCAAGAAGCAGAGATGGAGAGATGACAGGATAACTCTTTATATATTATACTGATTCACCATCAGGCCCCCTAATACCGTGAGGTAATGCCGTATCCTTTGTCTTTTTGAATAAAGTTGCCCATTACTTTCAGACTTGGCGACTGAAAGAGGATCCCTCCTGACATCCAAGTTCTCCTTTTCTTCTCAAAAAAGATGTTATGTATTAGTCAATGCAGACGCCCTCGGTCTTGGAAACTTCAAAGCCAGTGATGTGACCAAACCGATCCAACGGTTCATAGCCTCCACGGACATGTTTAGAAATAATAGTGCATCTACTCTGAATAACCTGTCCTGGGATGGTCTGATGCCAAATGGTGCTCACTGTAAAAAGTGAACAGTTGGATCAACCTAAAAAAATTACTTCAATTGGTAACACCAAAAGAAATTACGTTTTCTCAACTTAAATTATCACGTTTTTCACGATAAAACGTGATAATTTAAGTTGAGAAAACTTAATTTCTTTAGGTGTTACCAATTGAAGTAATTTTTTTTAAGTTGATCCAACTGTTCACTTTTTACACTTTTAAAAATAAAAGTTCTGTATTGGCACTGATGGTTCCATGAAGAACCTTTAACATCCATAGAACCTTTCCACGACACCAAAGGTTCTTTGGATTATTAAAGTGTTCTTCGCAGTATGAAAAAAAGCTTCTTTTTAAGAATTGTTGACCCCAAAATGGTTATTCCAGTATAGCATCGCTGTGAAACCCCCTTTTGGGACCTTTAATTTTTAAGGGTGTAGTGCGAAGTAAATCGGTATAAGGTACTTAACCATAAGAGCTGCAGATATGACCTTGAGCACAGCTTGCTTACTGTACCAAGCCTTTGCTTTTCATTGCACATTCTTTGTGTCGTCTTTCTCCTTCTCTTTCTTTCTCACGCAATCCCTTTATCCAGCAGCAGTTCAGTAAAGCGTGCACTGCATCTCCCCATGCAACAACCAGTTAATTGTCAGGTTAAATAAACTCAGTCAAGGAGATGAACTCAGAAATCAGAACCTGGGTTTGGGATGATAAATCAGACATGAAAAATGACAAAACGTGCGCAAAGTCAATCTTAAACCACTCGGGCAACAATACAATGTCATGTCTTCGAATGAATATTTAACATCAAAGGCATTGAATTGTGTGTGGTTAAGATTACACGCTCTATTATTAAAAATAAACATTTCTCAGGTTTTTGAATACAGACAAAACAAAAATTATTAAGACATTATTCTGAATAAATTTTGGCTTGACTGTATTTGTGTCCACATGTGGCTCTGCATCAAACACACACACACACACGCGCGCACGCGCACACGGCAATGTTTGGAGGTTTTGATCCAGTCTTTATGAAAAGCCTTTCATTACACTGATTAAAATGAGTATTAAACACTAGAAGTACAAAGTGTTTTTCCAGTTTCATTTCTTTGGTCTAAATTTGGTCTAAAAACTTTATGTAAAGTGTGATGCAAAATGGCATTAACTAGCAAATCTGTTTAAGAGATCTAATTGTAAATAAGCATATTTCAGTTGTAATACTACAAAGTCGCTTGTGCTCCCCATTACAAAGGGCTTTTTTATTTCAGATTTTTAACACTTCAGCTGTTTTCTGAAATAAAATGTAAATGTTATGTAAAACTCAAATTAGTTCAAACTGCTAGTTTTTGTCAAAAACTTTATACATTTAAACAATGATAACTGCTACACAGTTCAGTTGTAATTATATATGTGTCTTTTTTTTTTCATTTCTATTTTTGTGTTTTATACTCGACCAGGTAGAGAGTTTGAGCGGTGGAATTTTTAGTTTGATCTGAACTGCATTTAAAAAGCTCACGTTTTCAACTCTTTGTGGCAGCGTGAAGAGCTGGGGTTGACAGGGGGCAACGTAGCATGAAGAGGTTAAACAAACAGACATTCTTCATTAAAAACCTCCAGCTGATAAAGAAGATAAACTGACATTTTAGGCCAGGCTTAAATAATTATAAAAAATCTTGCAACAACAAGGCTATTATGTTCCTCTTCTATAAAATAAACATCCAGCAGAAAGTGTAGTACAAATAATTCCTTCAATTAAGCAAATATATTAATAACAAAATAATAGAAGATCAACATATCATAATCTCAGTGTTTCAGATAGCATTATGATCGAATGCAGCCTTTTTAACATAATACATTGTTTTGTGTTTCCTTTAGTACAAATTCTGGTGATGTGTGCTTCTCTGTCCTTAACCCTTTGTTTCAGAAAATTGCAAACTGATGCGGTATTAACCACAGAGGCAAGGCTTCAGCAAAACTTCGACTGTGCCTCCGCCCATATATCAAGTCCAATTTCACGGTGGCGACTCAATTCGGGTTCAAACCGCAGAGACCATGAGGGCGTTCGGGCTGACCGCACCGCTAAAGAGCTACAGCAGATGCCCGGACCTTAAATGTGTCTGATGTCAATGCAGAGTTTAATGGGTCAAATGCAGAGTCCAGGCTATAGCATTGCTGGGTAAGCCTGAGCCCGGCTACTGTCTTTTATAGGAGACAGCAAACATTCCTTAAAGATCATATAAAAGTCATGACTGACTGAACTCCTGTCTGTGCACGAACATCAAGCGTGCCACCCATCGGTGCAGCCGGGCATACATTCCTGCAACAACACAGAAGTTGTCCTGACCTTGGCTCATAGTTATGGTGAAAACTAATAACTCTTGGGTTCAAGATTATTTAGGTTTAACATTTGCTCTACAAAAGAAATGCATTTGAGAACTTCTAATTTACTATTTGTTTCTGAACTGAAACAACTTGTTTTTGTTACAAGGGTCAGAGACATGGTGCCATACACTGCAAAATGTCATTTTCTTCTTGAGTATTTTTTACCTGTTTTACAGTACAAATATCTTAACTTTCTTAAATGAAGATGCAACTAGGTATTAAGTCTTGTTTTCAAAAAAAAAAAAAAAAAAAAAAAAAATTAAATTTAAACTTAAACCAAGAAAGAATATCCGTGTGAGAAAATTAAGTTAATTCACTAGCAAAAGTCACTTAATTTTTCGATGAATTTTTCAGAAAACAAGACTTTATATTTAGTAATTTTGCTTCAAGTAAAAGCATCTTGATTTAGGATATATTATATAGATATATTATTCAAACATATAAAGTCACATTTGCATATACAAAAAAAAAAAAAAAAACTTAAGTATTCTGGCATGATCTTATTATTTATTTTAACAAAACTGTCTCACTGCTTATTCATATTTGAAAAACTTTTTTGAAGCCAAAGTCATGTGGTGCATACAACATGTAGACAGGAGCAGAAAAATAAAATAAAATCTTATATCATAGATAGGACCGCTACAGACACACATGACTCAATGCTAATACAGGATATATGATGTCCCTCAAAACTTAATAATTAAAAGCAAAATATAATAAACTTATTAATAAACTGGTATAAAAATGGTATACAAGTTAAGAAACCACAATTTCGAAGAACTTGACATGTTTTCTTTGGGCCCCTATTGTCATTGAATGATAAATAAATTTAAAAAAAATTTAAAAAAAGAATCGTAGTCTCAAACACTGAACAAGCTCTATACATGTTATTTGGTGCCATTCTTTCTCTGATGACTGTTAATAACACTCTATATAGGTTTGTGTAAAAAGACTGAAATTTAGACTGAAATTTAGAGATCAAGACTGCCTTATTCTCTCGCACTGAAGTAACAATACCTGTGCCGGAACACTAAACTCAGTTGATGCTAACAGGAGCAAGTACACGTTTTTATCATATATTCATTGCTGAAAACAAAACAAAAAAAGAACTCATGCCACATGGTTAAACTAAGATGCTCAAAGCCTCCAACAGCCTGCATCGTTCAGTGCTGGTTAGATTACGTCCAAATTTTAGTCAGTTACTGATTCTAAATTACATGACAAAAATTGTAGCTAGTAACATAATCCATTACATTTAAAGTAATATAATCTGACTACTTTTTGATTACTTTTATTTTAGATTACTTTTGACCTAACTTGTTTATCACGTTGATTTGAATAGGACAATATTGTACCCGATTGATATAAAAATACAAAGAGAAAGAAAATGTATTCCATTCTTTGTTATCAACAACATGAAGTGCATTATCATATTACGTCATGATTTCCCAGACTGGGGTTCCTGATGGAACTGCATGGGGTTTGTGAGTTTAATGAAAAGAAAATAATTAAATCATAATTTAAAATGTAAATAAATTAGGGCTGTCAAACGATTAATCGCGATTAATCGCATCCAAAATAAAAGTTTGTGTTTACATAATATATGTGTGTGTACGGTGTATAATTATTTTCTATATATAAATACACACACATGCATATATATATTTAAGAAAAATTTGTTATTTATATATAAAATATGTATATATAATATAAATTATATATAATATAAATATATATACACATGTAAATATTTCTTAAATATATACATGCATGTGTGTGTATTTATATATAGAAAATAATTATACACCGTACACACACATATATTATGTAAACACAAACTTTTATTTTGGATGCGATTAATCGCGATTAATCGTTTGACAGCCCTAAAATAAATAATTAAAAAATAAAAACAAATCAAAATAAAACGCTTACTAAAAAGATGAAATGTTTCATTTGTTTACCTGCATGTCATGTAACCATTAATTGACATCAGAGAATTGAGAACTTAATTTTTCTTCTTCTTCTTCTTCTTCTTCTTCTTCTTATTATTATTATTATTGACGACTTAATTATTATTTTTTTTATTTTTTTTAAAGACAAAAGACTTCCAAAGACAGCAATGCATGGTTAAATGCCTCCCTTAGTGATGATTCAAGTAATAATACATGTGTTCAGCAGAAGTTGATTAGATATGCAATGTTGCAATGTTGAGAAAACACTTCTGAAAAGTGAAATTGCTTCTGTAAATCCAGTGATCAAATGACAATTTAATGTACAAACAGAGTAACAAACGTCTGGATGGTTCTGCATTCTTTTAACATATACTTTTCCTAACTTTGATGTTTTGCTCATGAGGAAAGTCTGAAAGGCAGACTCTGCATAATTATAGAGTATGTGAAAATAAATACGCTCTTCTGCTAATGTGCCCATGATGATGTCTAGGAAAAGGAGTAAGATGAACCACAACTGCACATGGGTGATTCTATAATTGCAGGTATATTTGGTGTCCAAAGTCGCTTTTTTTTCAAAAGGTTCGATTTTTAATTACTTTAAGAATTTGTTACTCATTGTCATGGATCACAAGATGTTACAGGATATAATATTTACTGTAAAAAGTGTCTTTATATATAGCTGAAAATCATTATTTCTTGTTGTCCAAATTAGTCAGTGTATTTTTTCCATCATGTATCATTGTATCATTGTGTAATCAAAATATTTTATTTTACTTTTCTTGTAGTAATATTTAATGTATTTTATTTATAAAAGCCCTAAATAGTAATTTTTCCAGACTCTACAACATTAAATTGTTTAAAAACAACTTTTATCTTATAAAAATGTGTGTCCATAAATCTTGCGTCAATTCTGTTACTGTACTATACTTTGCCTTTAAATTGGTGGAATTATCTCCCACAACTGTAAGATACAGGAATGATGTCACTTTCCATCACTGATAAGGTCTGAAGCACTGAAAGGTATGCGTGTTCTCTCTGAGAAAATATTTTAATCTAAAAAGTTCTCACACCAAGAGTTATTTTGTAAAACGTCAAAATTGTTACCACAATATCAAAAGGACACCAGAATGTATGACTGATCACACAGTGGGTTGTTTACAAGTCTTTTAATCATGATTTCATTAGTGCCATGTGCTCTTAGCATTTATGCTAGCAAGTGAAGTTTTTGGCTAAAAAGTTTTAAATGGTAAATTCTGTTACCATCAAACCCTGTTACTCCGGTACCCCCGCCTAAATTGTCTGTAAAAGTGTTGACAAACAATAATATAAAGAAATCAGGGTTTTTTTCCATTAAAAGTAAAAAAAAAAAAAAAGAAAAAAAAAAGGAAGTGTGTTTGAAGCACACAAGTGTGTTTGGCAAGCACTGAATTATTAAAATATCATTTGTTTTCAATAAGATACTGGAAAGAATTTTTGTTCGTGATATTATAGAATCACACACATCTTTTACCTGCTGTACTGTGACCCCACCAATAGATGGGGCTTTGTAGACACCCCATATGCCTTCAAAGCCAAGACAGATGTTGAAGGCATACTATAATGTTTTTAAGACTGACCTGTGTAAATTCAACATGGTTAAAAGATTTGTGGATAGAGCAGAAAGAAGTGGCTGTGGAATGATTATAGTCATAATGATAACCAGACTGGTTTACTATAGGAGACTTAAAGCGATAAAGCACCTTTACAAGAAGCAACTGGGTGCCCGTTTGGATGGAGAATCCAGCTGAACTGGGTCATATGCTAATCTGTATAAAAGTCTTTTAATACTCTCTATTCATAAAGTACTGCATGCCTCTGAAGAGAGCTTAGACTGAGCCATCACAACATGCCCAGGGGAAAATGCACAAGGAGCTTAACAAACAGAAGCTGAAACGAAGGCGCAGAAGAAAACCGTTAACTTTTATAACTTGATTACAATTTATTTGGCCTGTTTCCTTTCTGGGTCCATCATAGGAAGGAAATATGGTTACACCATGTGGTCTTTTGAAGCTTATTAGGAGAATAGCGATATCATGTGAACATAAGGACAAATGGGGGAGGGATGAGTTCATGTGATGGGTAAGAATTGTGACATATAGTGAAAGACAATGAGGGCAAAAAGGGTAGTTAAATAAATGGAAGAAATATATGTGTGTTGGGGGAGAAAAAGTAAAAGAGAGAGAGAGAGAGAGAGAGAGAGAGAGAGAGAGAGAGAGAGAGAGAGAGAGAGAGAGAGAGAGAGAGAGAGAGAGAGAGAGAGAGGAAAGCATTAAAGGTCTCAGTACTGGTCAGCAGTGTGAAAAGGCCATGCCAGACTAGATAAGGATCAGTGGGGTTACATGCCCATGAGGCCGGCCCTCACATAGGGGGTCGGACTTGGTGCCATATCAGAGAAAGTGCCGAAGTACACACAGTAATATGAGCTAAATAATATTTGCCTCTCACTCACAAGAAGAAGAAAAAGGAGGGAAAGAAGAGAAGTGAACCTCAGTCAATAGGCCTACATCAAAACCTGCAGTAAGTGGGTTAAGTGGTCGCAGAGAAAACACTGTAGACATCATTTTGCTTGACACCATATGTAGCATATCACAATATGGATTTTCAAACTTGAAGCCTGTTTAAATACAGTAAGTGCCTTTGATAGTGCCTTTCCTATTGTTGCCTGTTGCATGAGACCATTCCAAGCACAGCCTGCTGAAGCATATTTGCCAAAAATCTCGGGCTAAATTTTATTTTCCAAGATAGTTGATGCATCCCTGAGTCCTCAACTGGGCCAATATGTATAGATTTGTTTAATAATAATAATAATAATAAAAGAGACAGACTATACTCGACTAGTTTTTGCTGAAATCAATAGGCTAATGCCACAATGATTACAAGCTGTTAATGAACACAACATTTTTTTATTTATCTATCGTGAAAAAGAAACGGAAATACACGCCACACCGTTGACAAGAATCTTACATATAACATATATTCTGTTTGATATTTTTATCAGTTTTGTAATTTTAGGAAAATACATTTCTTAACTTTAAACAGCAAATTCTAAAATCGGTTTTAAAATCCCTTAATGAAACGCAAGCAGTGACGTAAAAAAGAACATTCCTTTAGCGCTTCAACAATATTATTTAAAGATAGTGAAAATCCTAATTCTTGACATATAACTTAACACATTTGAGTTAAAGGATATAACAAAGTTCTCAATTTCACGCTATCCATAAATTAAAAAGTACGTAAGATGATTAGGGTGACCGTGTGACCTCGCTAATTCATGAACGCTGAAGAAATGTAGGGTTTTCATAATGTCAAAGTTGTTACATGTTCATGTAAACGAAAATCTTAGAAAATACATCTGCACGCATTGTTTTCATATTTTATCATCAGACGAAATAAACGTAGACCTACAATTATATGAACTTTAATTAACATATCTAAACCATGAGCTGACAATAATCTGTTTCCTTTTGTATAGGCTACTTGTAGTGGCTTTTAAATAATTACATTTACATTATTTATAAAAAATATATAATTATTACATATTATTTTATATTATTAGGCCTACATTATTATTATTATTATTAGGCTATCATTACCTTTCACCTTCACGTAAGCATATTCAGGTTTATTGGGACACTTTTCCCCAGTCGTCTCAATGGCAAAAAGTATCCCAATCAGCCTGAATACACCTAAAAATAATAATAATAACGACAATGTCTGATATTATAGAAGTCCACCACAATAATAATGTCGAATAATTATTAATACATAATATAGCAAAAAGATCGATTTTTTTTTTTTTCAAAAAATCACGTCATAAATAACAAGGAAATAAGTAGCCTACAGTATAAACTTATTTTAAAAATCCAGAAATTTCACCGTTGCACTTCTGCAAATAGCTAGGCCTAATCCTTTATTAGACCAATTTAGTTTGTGGATTGTATGAGTTTTCTATTTGTCTTCCATGTAGGCTATTACCTTAACGGAAGTAGTCTACCTGAATCTCACGCTATTTACCAATCGCCGTGACCTCGCTAAATCATTATCATTAAAATACGTTTTGCCTATGTTGGGTAACCTTAAGGCCAGAAATAGCAGCCAACGTTATTTATCTCAAACTAAGATTTGACCTGCTGTCCTGAAGCGGTTGCCTATAACGTCAAATCTCAGACATTTGAAACAATTTATATATATATTATTTTAGGTAATTATCTTTTATTTTCATTTAGTTAGGCCTATATTTTAATTAAGTGTGGCAAATCACATGCTGTAAAAAAATTTGTCACAACCTATTTCCCATGTGATTAAAATCACATGGCTTTTAAAATTAACTTTAAGTCAAAAGTATTATTCAACATACGTGAACCAAAACAAATATATCACGTTGGCCACACCAAATGGAGGTAATTTTAAGAATCAAGTACAGCTAGGTATTTACACTTTTGGACGCATTATGCATGGTTTTGTTTTTATGCTTTATAGCGCATAACGCTCAATGTGGTTCAATAGAACCACCGGGTTTTTGACTCAATTTTAAAGAACCCTTTATGCCAAAAAAGTTCTAGGCTATATAACAAGAAATGTATTAAATTAGTAGTGCATAATACTTTTGTTTAATGGGTAATTTTTTTATTGATAACATGTTTATGAGCTGTTATTTCGTAAAATTAAATTAAAATGAATAATGAACAAACAAAATGAAACAAAGCCAAAGCCACAAAATTATCCCATGATGAGAACCCCAAGCGCTTGACAGAAACCTTTAAGGTTCTAAAAAACTTTTCGTCTAATAGTGCAGGCCTAAAGATCTCAGTAATTATTATTTCGTGCCAGTATGAGGTGCTAAAATATATTTATAATGAACTTAACAAATTTAAATGATTTCGAATTGCTTTAATTTGTAATTTAATTTTAATTTCTATAACGATGCTATTCTATGCTTGCAAATCACATGCACTCAAATAAGTAACCATGGAACCAGAAAACCAAATGCATAATGTAGGCTATTTGTCCAATTAGAGTACAGTGAGGGCCAGGAACTTAATTGCAATTTACTGTTAACGCTCGAAAAAATATTTTAAAACGATTTTCATGGGTCAGTAAATAAACGTCTGGCTGATGTAGCTAAAATGTTTAGTGTTTACAGATCATGATTTCCCAAAAAATCCGGAATCTTTAGTTGTGGTTTAAATATCTCATCTGACTTATTTAAACGCATAAACCAAACACAACATATCCTGGGATGCCCGACGAAGGCTGTATCGCTGCCTGCGTGCCAAACAGTGGCGTTGCTGTAACGTCGTTGTGATGTAGCGACCCATCCGACCAATAGACGGAGCAGCATCCGATTCTACGAGATCCCCAGCTGACGCGATGCGCTGAACCACTATCTGTATTTTGATTTGCTCTCTAATTGACCCACATACAGTTCTATGTGACAGGGGTTCCACCGACCCTGAGACACGATCAAAAGCGATGTCGAACCGGAGCCGGTAATACCCTTTCACGAGTAGGCTAATCCCATTTGCTATTGTGATCGTCCAATAGCAGAATGCCCTCCGCTTGTTAAGCATTTGACTTGACTTGGATATTTCTTTAGCCCACTATACAGCGCCCGCTTCTCTCTGTACTGGCGCCGTGGACGCACGAAGGATTTCGTCCAACTGAAGCGATGGTTGAGCGGGGACATCCGGAGAGAAACGATTCGTTGCTTTTTGCTTAGAAGTATTCGCGAATCACCCGGCGGCTGCTGTTACTGGTATATTTGTACGAGAAATGCATGACAAAAGCCAACAACAGCATACTTCCACCACATCCAGGGGCTCGTCGTTTTTTATCGAGAATATACTTGGCACTTGTAGGACAGAAAAGTCTGTCCGTCCTATAAAGGATAGCGATGGCACGGACAGAGAGATTGTTCTTAAGGACAGCAAGGCGTATCGGAAAGAAATGTGCAGTCAAGCATGCAGCACAGGCTTCAAGACAGAGATGTGTCGGAGCACACAGTCACCTCTGGAGTGGTATGGACGGGGAACCCTTGAGAGTAAGTTTATAGTTAAAAACTCCACAGTTATTGTGAAAAATTAAGAAGCCTATAATATAGTCAGTGAAAAACTAGAGGTTTCATAAGCAGAACAGTGATCTACATGGATGACTTAATTTAAATGAGTGCACAAGCTCGAATGGGCTGTGATTTTCGTTGATGGAACAGGCTGATTTGCTCATTATTAGTTCCCAACTGAATCATTGTTCTCCGTGTTAGTACAGCAGCAATTGTCCCTCTGGCAGGTCCAAATTAGTTTTAAGCCTCATTAGGTAAAACCAACAAAAGCAACTCGAATGCGCAGAGCAGCCGAGTCGCAATGAAAGACTTCCCAAACTCGTTAAAGGCTTCAGAGTGCAATTGGTTTGTCTGATTCGTTAACTCTGTAAAGCTGTGAAAGCCAAGGGGGAAAGTTGCCTTGCCCACAATATGCACATATGGGAACGGGCCTAGATTATGAGCCAGCGAGCAGATTTTTTATATCACATTGTCTGATCAAATTGCCTACAATAAACATGCATTTCTTAAGCACTTATATACACATTCATTTCAATCTCTATTCAGGTTCAAGAGAAGAAACCCGCAATTCCAGTGAACACTGCCGCAGCGACAGGGACACCCCCGTGGCCTCTGAGCTTCTTGATGGAGCAGTAGACCGAAAAACGAGCGAGTGTGTGGTTGATGAGGGAGAGGACGCTCCACAGCTCTACGATGAACGTTCAGGTCCCGACACTTCCGAGTCAGGCTCGGCCCGGAAGAAAAAGACCCGAACTGTGTTCAGCAGAAGCCAAGTGTTCCAGCTAGAATCCACGTTCGACATGAAGAGATACCTGAGTAGTTCTGAGCGCGCGGGACTCGCGGCCTCCTTGCACCTGACCGAGACACAGGTGAAGATCTGGTTCCAGAACCGCCGAAACAAATGGAAAAGACAATTGGCCGCGGATTTAGAAGCTGTTAATTTTAACCACAACTCCCAACGGATTGTACGGGTGCCCATCTTGTACCACGATAAAACGACACCCATGTCGACACTCAGTTTTAACGTGTCTCCAGTCTCGCCACCAATCATGGGCTTCTCGAACTCAGTGAACTATCCGTTATCATCCTTTGCTCATTCAATGAATTTAATAACATCGCAGATGACAGGCCTTGTCTGATCTTGGGAAAATGACATACAGTAGATAATAGTGACCCAATGACAATTATCATCAATTGGTGCAATAACTAATCATGCTGGAAACTGCAGTATAATGCCTGCTGCATCCAAAGAAAAGAAAATGCCTATCACAAGAGAGAGACAAGTTTTGTATTAATTGCCACTGTTATGTCTATAATCTTCTGTGCATGGGGGCCCTCACCTGTATGCAAATAAGGGCAACAGTTGCTTTGTGCAAATATAGGCCTATTTTTATTCAGAACCACTGATTTATAAGTTTTGTCACTTTTCACATTATACATTTTAATAAACGAATCACGTTAAAGCAATATGATTTTTCTGTAAATGGGTTTTTAAGACTTATATGAATGTGCTAGGACTTCACGGGAAAGCTTGAAAACCAATCATCATGCAAAATGTATTTCCACAGGTGTCCAGATAATCTGGATTACTTTGGGTATTTTCTAAACGAGTAAATCAAATTTAGCCAATTTTCAAAGCACAATGCAGTAAATTCACAAAGAAAAAAAGGTGTGGTTTAAATAGGCCCTCTTGAATGCAGTCCGTTATTACGGACACAACAGGAAAAAGCCATTCTAAATCAAAACACTGTTGAATGTAATATGTACAGTTTAGCCTACATAAAATAATCAAATTTAAACGAATAATGCCTAATTACGTAGCCTATCAAATGTATGCATACATGAGTTCACAAATAAATCTCATTAAAATGTAGCCTACTCTAAAGTATAGGCCCGCTATATTCACTTTGACAACAGAATAATGATCTAAAATTATTATTTATCCTAAATAATGTTGTTTGGAACAACATTTTCATCATATTTAGACATACACAATCATTTCATTGTAGTTAACAATGATTTCAGAAGTATTTCAAGGTCAATTTTGAAAAACTATCATCTTCCCGGATAAGAAAAACAAGAAGAAAAGAATGAAATCTTAATTGTGGTGACTGACTAAGGGTTCAATAAAATAATATTTATTACAACATTATAGTCCATGTATGATTTCAATGTCCAATACACAATGATTAGATACATTATTAAAGGACGAAGAAATAACGACTTAAAAATAACTTGAATATGTGAGTGAACATCGTTCATTTTTGTAATATTCACATTGTAGCCTGCGGCTAAGATAGTTCGAAAGAATCATATGCCCGTTTCTTTCACAAACAATGCATTGCCACAAAATAAAAACAAAAATATGAGGGGGATAAACTAATGAAACTTTGGTAAAAAACAAAACAAAACAAAAGTTACAAATCGGATTTTTATCTTACACATTAACGAAGTGCAAGAAGTAAAACCATTATTAGATGAGATAATTTACTTAAGTGTGAACTGAAAGTTCAATTGAAAACAAGTCATAGCCCAAGCTCCCTTTCTTCTCAAATTGACATCATCAAACGAGCTGGCAAAGTCCGCAAAATTGGCCTTTGCTAAAATCTGAAATTTCTTCCCTTTATTTAAGAGCACTCGTTAAAAACAGTAGGCAGCGTGATTCATATAGCCTATGTGTGCCAGATGTCTGGATAGGTCTGAGCTCTAGCTCCCACCCCCCTCTGCCATTGGCCGCCGTGCTGTCTGATTCTCGTGACCAATAAACGATGGAGAATCGTATTCTTCCGGTCAGTGGACTAACAGTCTAGGCGAACGCAGCAGCACTGCACGTCGTGGAGCGATGGTGCTCGGAGAATCGAGACGTTAGTTTACGACGCTGCAAAAAAAAAAAAGAGACAAGGACAACGAGGACCCCCGCATCTAACGGAGAATATGAGCAAGGAGGAAGCGTCATGTCGACCCGCTTCTTTGAAGTTCACCATTGATAATATTCTCAACTCCAAGTCGAGCAGCAGAAACTTTGACAGCTGTCAATCAAAGACTACGCTTGTGGTGTGTCGGGATGGCTGTCTGCATCATCCCGGAGAGAGCGAGGGTCCATGCAAAGATGGGTCGGATGCAAGATTGCACGCCATTGGTAAGATACGGTTTTTAATTTAGGCACAAAACTGCTATAATATGCTATTGGTAGTGCTGTATTTGTTTAGAACGATTATCAATAGCGTTTGCCTGGCTTTCAGATAAAGTCACCATAGATGGAGATGGGAGAGTGGACGCGCTCAAAACCGTGGACGTGCGCAGCGAGAGCACGGACAGCTGCGACGACGCGCAACAAAAGAACAACGGCAAGAAAAATAAACTGATGACGAAAAAGAAAACACGCACTATATTTTCAAAAAGACAGATCTTCCAACTGGAATCTACGTTTGACATGAAACGCTATCTGAGTAGCGCAGAGCGCGCTTGCCTAGCGAACTCTTTACAGCTCACCGAGACTCAAGTCAAAATCTGGTTTCAGAATCGACGGAATAAATTAAAAAGACAACTGTCTACTGACCTGGAGGGACCGAATAGCGATTTCGGTGACATTGGAAAAACGGTACCGCTCCCAGCTTTATATAAAGAGAATAATATTCTCGGAAGGTGCATGCTTCCAATGCCTCTGCCAGTCGTGTATCCTGGAGGTAGTGCGCCTTACTTTTACTTCTCAAATGCCAGCAAGTATTTCAGTATGTTTGATGGAGATATATGACTTAGAAAAGACCCTCGCGCAAGGGACACATGCAGTTTTCTTAGCTCTTACAACAGAACCGACAACACGGCCCAATTTTGATAAGCATTATCTGCCTTTTTGTGTGTTTTGCTGAGAACATTGTTGAGCTAACGGCCAGTAAAGAAGCTGGCTTGCATTTCTATGCAAAACCTATTTTATTTATTGTATGCTGTAGACAATTTTATATTAAAAAATAACACCTAGTATACCCCAGCCAAACTGGCAGAAATGCCAGTGCCAATCATCCTGTCTTCACATGGCAGGGAATTATAATACTAATGTTTTAAGGTTTACATTATTATTATTTTTATTATTATTATTATTATTATTACATTTCTGCCAAAGATAGATTGATGCATGCATTTGTATTTTAAATGGCCCTCTAATTTTTAAAATGAGCAATGAAAACGTATTTAAGTGAATGTATTGGTTAATTTGCATTTAACGCATGTTTGTATGTATATTCCTTTTACATTTTTTTTTTTTCGTTTTAATTCCTTTTCAGCATAACCTGGCCAATTAAGTAAGCTACCAGTATTTTATCGAGTGTCATTAAATCTTCTGTTTTACACTTGCTTCAAAAGAAACATTTTGTGTCCTGCCTTTTTTTGTACTATAACTTGTTGATTTTAATCCAATTTAGAACGTTATATTGTTATGATACTGAATCAGTTATAGGTCTAATTATCAATCACACTCTCGGATTAAACATTAAACACGTGAGTCTCGTTAACAATGTTACAGTCGCATGTTCTTGAGGAATTATCCATGGCAAGCCAACAAAATCACACTGGACAACAGCAAATTCCGACGACCAAGCATAGGCTACTGGACTAAGTCTCAGGATTATTTACAGACCATGCGGCTTGTTCCACCTGAGGATGTTTCCTCGAAATTACAAAAAGTAATAAAAACTGCCTATAACAGTGAACTAAGTTAGGCACTTCAATAAACGTTAGTGTTAAATAGACTTTACAAAGCGCTACTGAATTTGTGCATGCAGTTTTATAGTTTTTATTAGGCTATAAACCAGCCTACCTAAAGTAAACTACTCAGACTGTTCAATTAATATTTTTTTTCAAATGAATAGCTGAGATTTATTTTATGTGTTTCTGGGAGATCAAACGGAAATACAATTTTTAAAAGTGTAAATGTAATTTGTGGTTATTCGAGTGATGAAATTAAAAGTCAGATTAGGCACATACTGAAAAGAATACGATTTTACTATATGGCTCACACATTCTAATTTCAAGTGAGGTCGTGTTAGGCCACGGTATTTTATAAAAGACTGAAACTCAAAAAGGTGCCTGTTGTCATTTGGTCCTGCTCTTCAGCTCGGCGATTCATTCTTGACCTAAATTAATTCTTTAAGCCGCTGAGTTGAAGACGTGGCAAACGGGCTAATGGAATGGTTTGCCATTCGGCGGCAATCTTCTTTCTCTCGCACTGGTAAACAACTAGTAGTAAATATAAGATGAGTGGTAATTAAAAGTTTTATTGTTGATAAAAGTTGATGTTCTTCCGGGAAAAAAAAGAGAAAGGTTTCACTGACGTTAGGCCTATTTGGTCGAGGTCGAGGATAAAGAAGAGAATCTGTAGGTTGAGCGTTTAATTGTATTAGTAGCTAGATAACAACACAACTAGTTTTAAGGATAATCTCCTTTTTCACGCACATAGGCCAATTACAGATCCGGTTTAATTTTTAACCTAAACTAGCAAATTAATTCTAACATATAGCAGTGAAACGGAGATGTCAATTTATTTATAAAATAGAATAAAGATAACATAAAAATTATTTAATGACATGAACATTTTCAAACCTCCTACAGATCTTGGAATGACTTTTAAAAAAGTTTTTCAATAGCCTGTCACTGACATGACACTTCCAACCTGTATAAAACAGAACTTTCACACAAGTAATGCAAAGCTGAAAAACAGATAGACTAAAAACTATAACTTTACCAATAAGCTATACCATAAAACAGAAGGCCGCTCATTTTCAACTTCCCTGACTTTGTTCTCACTCATATGGATAATTTTGAGTCTGAGGCTTACCAATTTTTTCAGTATAAAATCACTGTTTATACAGAAAAAAACACTATAAAGTAAAATAAAACCTAAAATCAAAACTAAAAATGAACTTTACATATACTTTACAATTACTCTGGATTGTAATAAATTGTGAATGCTTTGTAGCAATGATGTAACCAAAATATAATTTTGAATATTAGTAAGGAAAAACTCACCAGTCCTTAGTGTATTTTATTTTTTATAGATTATGATCAGTGCATCAAACATGGAGAACTTTAAAATCTAAACATATTGAGATTATGATTTTATACAAAAAATAAAACTCCTGTTCATCCATCTAAACCACAGTCTCAGTCAAAACTTCTTTTAGTCCAGTCAACAGTAACTTCTACAACCACTATTGTCAGTCTCATATTCTATCACACATTAGCATTTCTCCATATAAGGTTCTGAAGTAACCAAATACTCAGAGCCTTAGGGCCAAAGTGCCAAAGTACAGAGACGCTGTCCACTTTACTTAAGCCATTTTTCAACCAGGCAAGGGACTCCAATGTGGTTCTGAGGTGGCAAGATAATCACTGTGAATTCAGTATTGGATACCTAACTCCATTCCATCTATTGCTACAATACTGCCCATTAACGCATGGTATCTGTTAATGGTCTACAGTCTGCATATATGTGTAAGTGGGAGGGGGAGAGCAGACTTCCTGTCTCTGTGAGAGAGTGATGTCTCAATACAGGGAGAACACCTTCTGTCGTCCTGCACTTTGCTCTAAAACCACAAGGTTCAAATGACCTTCCACCCCTCCACTTTATATCCCTGCCCTCTCTGGTCCCATGGCCAAAAGGAGGAGAAAAATCCATTAAAACCAAGGCCTGATCAAAGAGGCCACAACACAAACACCACATATGTACAGGTTTAGGGGTATCGATGACTACAGCGGGTTATGGATGTCTCTGTACTATATGTATTGATTAATGGCACATTTAACTAGAATAAATGATGGTTTTGGGTTTCAAGAGTCACATGATGTTTTCACATGTAAATATACTATTGTGAATCATTTAAAAAAAATTTTTTTAATCCATTCATTTCTTCAAAAGGCAGGATAATCTCCTTTACATAAAGGGTTAAACTTATTATGACTTTGTTTTACTTTAAAGCCCATAACTGTTCTAAACAGACAAAATCTGGAAGAAACCGAGGCTAAAATACTATATTCGAGTTCTGGTCTCGTGTTTGGGTATGTAATTAATGCCCCAACCCATTCAAACTCAAGCTGAATCATCCAGGCACTCCCAAGAGCATTTACGTGTGTGCGCATTTAGGTGCAAATGTGTCAGTGTCTTTATAAAGGTGTGTGTGTGCGTTGGCGAGTGTGTCGAGTGTTTGGGTCCTCGAGATAGCATCTCCTAAAGTGGCCTCCTGTCGGCCGCCAGAGACTCTCACATTTCCGAGTGCTCTGATGCTTGCGCTTGACAACAGCAGTCCACAAGGCACCTGAGCTCTGGAAGCAGACATGCTGTCTGCATGATTGACAGCCGATACAGGAAGAGGTGTGGCTGACTATTTAGGAGTGAGTATGTAGTCACTTGCCAAATTGAACCAAAACGAACTTTCAGCAGGAAAATTCCATACATCAATGTTATTTGTAAAAAAAAAAAAAAAAAAAACGTTTTGATTGTTACTTAATATTATAATGAATTTATCAGTTTTGGTAATTCAATTCCAATTTTTGTATAGCATTTTTTATTTTATTCTTATTTTACAAATGTAACAAGGTAATGTAAAAACTTAATTCAATTTGAATCTCTTTTATACACACACACACACACACACACACACATATATATGTGTGTGTCTGTGAGTGTGTAAAAGAGATTCAAATTAAATTAAGTTTTTACATTACTTTGTTACACAGTTTTAATATATACATATTGTATATGTATGTACATGTGTGTGTGTGTGTGTGTGTGTGTGTGTGTGTGCGTGCACAGTAAGTTCTAGGCTGAACATACCATTCTTCTCCACCCCATGCCTTGTCACAGTCCATCACTTCCTGATGTTCACTGAGCGTCAACTATTCTGCATACCTCATGTATCCACACACATACTTGAGAACAAAGAACTTAAAAGTGGACAGAAGTGTGGACAGCAATTCTCTGTTATGAGGTTCCATTGTCTAAAATGTTCTGCACAGTTCTGGGTCAAGTAGCCTCAGTTGGGGGTTGTGGTTGCGTTGCGTCTATGTACATATGTACTCATTGTCCCACTTTGCGTGTGTGTGTGTGTGTGTGTGTGTACCGTTCTGCCTGACTAGGAAGTGGCCTGTGTTGCTGGGGGTCCTCCAAGTACTTTGACCTCAAGACCTTTCTCAGTTCTCTAGCAGAGGTCGTTGTCATTGGCAACTGGAAGGAAAGCACCAGAGAAACTTTAAGATTTGAAGGAAAGCACCCTAAATCCTATAGGCACACAACGTCCTTCTGCTGTTTATGTTGCAGAGCTGATTATGGCTTCACTAGGTCCTTGATCTCAAGGTAGGTAAACTTTGTTACTAATTCGGCAATACATATGCGCAAAGAAAAAAGGCTATCTTCATCACTTATGGTAACCATACAAGATCAAGAGGTACAATTAATGTCATAATTGATATTAATTTTAATTTATATATTTTGTATAATCAAGGCATATCCATGGTAACAGCCCTACAAAGTGTTGGAGCATCAGACATCTATTTACCTCCACAAGTAGGCATTTTTTTATTCATTCTGAAGGTAAAACAGTCATCAACACAGAATCCTTAAAGGGATAGTTCACCCAAAAGTGAAAATTGTCATCATCTACTCACCCTCAGGTTGTTTCAAACCTTTATTAATAACACAAAAGAAGAGATTTTGAAGAATGTCAGTAACCAGTTGATGGACCCCACTGACCATAGTAGGAAAAAAATAAATACTATGGAAGTCAATGGGGTCCATCAACTGTTTGGTTACCGACATTCTTCAAAATATCTTCTTTTGTACTCAGCAGAGAAAAAAAAAGAAGAAATTCATTCAGGTTTGGAACAGCTTAAGAGTGAGTAATGACATCATTTTTTATTTTTGGTTGAACTATCCCTTTAAATGTTCTCTTCAATATAAATGTTCTATTGTTTAACTGAGTTTGAAGCTTATGCAAGTACACTCAATCATTTGATACAAGGTGTTCACAACAATGGGTTTAATTATTAATTAATAAAAACAAAAACAAAGGTTGAAACAAAATGTCGAGATTTGAAGGTGACGAGAAAGGGTTGACAGACTTTGTTGGATAGAGTGGGTGCAGGAGTTTGGGGGTCCACAGAGAGTAGAGGTCGTGTCTCTGGCCTGAGGGTGAGACTCATTGCAGTCAAAGGGCCCCTAATGATGCTGGCAGGAGGATAAGACAATAAGATAAATACAGAATAAAAATAAGAATAGGAGAAAAACAAAGAGGGTGTTTGAGGAAACACAAGTGAAACAAAACAAATTTTTATATTAATTTAGAAAATCAGGTGCTACAGACAAACATAATTTAGGATGGTACTAGTAATTATTGGAAACCCCAAATAGCTTTGTGTGTAGGCTACTTCCTAATGTATATATATATATATATATATATATATATAAAGACTCATTAATAGATACGCAATAGCACAATAGAATAGAAGCACATAATAAAAGAAACAAAGAGACCTGATGAAGGTAAAACAGAAAAAGGAAAGTTAGACATAGAAGACTAACTCCATTCGTCTTTACGAAGAGACATTGCATCGGTAGCCTACATAATGTGAGATAGTGTTGCACGACCGCACAATGGGCGCGACACGACATGATCAATAACCAAACTGAGCTCATTAGAACGACCTCTTTACACTCTCTCACGCACTCACAATCACAATCACGCACTGCACAGCGTAAACACATGGGCTACCTTGTATTTTCTTTCGTGATGCTTCTCCATGCGGCATCTTTTTTTAATGTATTCCCCAAGTAGGCTACTGACCTAATAGATCAATAACTGGCCTAATATGTTTCTCACCTTCCACAATCAACATCTCGTCGTCGTTCACGTTTGATGATTAATAGGCCTATATGATAAGTGATAGCATAGTGGCCTAGTGGTAGGCTCAGTTTATAGGCGATGCTGCCTGCTTCAAACGCTAAATTCAAGCGTCAAACAACGAGTGAGCAAATTTAATTAGCCCATTATTACCTGGGATTTAAAGCCTCCACTTATTTTTTATAGAATATTGTAGTGTTTATTATAAATGATTTATCCGTGCACATCAATATTTAAAATAATTAAATAAATTAATGAATGTGCCCTCATAATCTTTAAACAAAATAACTTCCCCTCCATTTTGCATCTCTGATGACGTGTTTAGAGGCGCGAGGGCGGGACAACCTGCAGCAATAGCAAACCACAACAATCCAATCCATTCCTGATGGATAAAATCAAGACCCACCCAACATTTTTTCTTGTTTGAAAAGCCGTTTCAATCGGAAATACTATATGTCATAATAGAGAAGGAACGACTAGCAACTTCCATTTCATGACAACCCAAAGCAAAATTACATAATTACTTTTTGCCACACAAAGAAAATGAGATTAGAAAGGGTTGCATTACAAAACTGTAAAATTTATTTTAATGGTCATGCATGTCAAAAATTAATCAGCCTAATAGTAATTTGTTTACAATTCAGTATATGCGTAATAGTTTTAAATGAAGGATCACACCAACTTTCCCAAAATATTTAATTTCCGCCCATCCATATATATCTATTAAACACAGTGACACAACTTCTGTTTGTTTTCTTGTTTAACTGTCTTCCTTTCTTCCTATTATTGTTTTAGCCTATCTTTTCTTTCATTTATTTATCTATTTATTTATTTATTTCCCTCTGCAAAAAAAAAGTATACAAAAGTATGTAACGCCAATAAACCAATATGAATTTGAATTTGAGACTGAGTGAGCGAGTCCCTGAAGTGGCCAGTGGTCCAGGGGGACACTTGTAACAAGAACTCCATGACACAGCACATTACAACATAAACAACATCCTATTCGTTAGGATGAGCAACTGGAGAAGAGAACAGGGCTTTTCAATACCCCCTAAAGAGTTTCAGATAGCTTATTGATCTACTAATTTAGTAGACTTCTGTGGCCTGGGCGATGCTTGGCGCTTAAGGAAATTGAATGGGGGTTAGTGGACAATGAACCTTTTGGAAAAGAAGATCAGTGAAGCAGAAGACTGAGACAGAGAAAGAGGAGGTGCACGTGTGTATGAACACCAGCAGGCTTCTCTGTCTGGTTGTAAGTTATCTAGTACGTGCATGTGTGTGTGTTATTTGAAAGTGGAGAGGGTGAAAAGCCAAATGTGTTTAGAGTATCTGGGGAGCTTGGGTGTCTGATTTATGCATTAGGTTCCACCAGATATGTCAGGAAATGACATGACATCATCCATGTTCAGTGCACTTAGATTTTTAATATTCATAATTAGATTGATAGATCTAACACATTGAAGTATGTGTTGGCTTTGGTCATACATAATATGTACAGTAGTGGCCATAAGTGATGTCTGCAGGGGATATTTGTTTTTAATGACCCTACAAGTTCAATTAAACATCAATTTATTTATTTTTTATTTAAAAAAAAGCATAAAATGACTACAGCATTATAAGTTATTAATATTTCATTGCTTCTCTTGTTTTTGTATCTGTTGATAATTTCTTTGTGTGACAGCCAGGCCAAAAATTATGTCCGCACAATTTGGCATGTTTCATTGCGTTATCACAAATAAAACAGTTGACTCAAGCACAACTAGCCAAACTTGCTTACAAAATCTTTAACAATCTTTTAATAATATTTGAATAAAGGGTGAAGATGTCAGTTTTTTTCTAGGCCAGACATCACTTTTGGCCACTAGTGCCTACATAGTATAGTATAAAACTAGTGAAGTCAAGTGAGCATGGACCATTTGCCTTTAACGTGTCAATCAAACTTTGAACATCCTACCAACATAAAGCAAACAAATTCTTTTAAAAACATGTTATCTAAATTACAAATGGATAGGTTTATATTATATTATATTATATTATATTATATTATATTATATTATATTATATTATATTATATTATATTATATTATATTATATTATATTATATTCATTTTGTATTTTTCACTGTTGTTTGATTATTTGTATTTCATGGATTTTATTTATTCATAATATTCCATATATTTAACAAAATGTGAGAAAAATTAAGTTTTGGTCATTAAAGTTACAGCAGCTTTATCCTTATTTTGTCACAATATACATTGCTATTTTCAATTAAATCTAAAGTTATTTTTATTTGAATGTATATGCGTACCCAAGGAAGATTAGCCATCACTGTGTGGTAGTTAGTGAGGATCTGAATAAAGAAATGCTCCACTATGACTGATAAGGCACTACATAAATATGTGACGACCATAAATGCCCTATAGCTCATTTTTCATATACAGAATAATAATAATAAACGTTATTTTATATAGCGCCTTTAAAAGTAGCATCTCAAAGCACTTTACATAAAAATATGAAATTAAAAGATACACATAACAGTGCAGGCAGTAAAAAACTAACCAAACAATTAAAATAAAAAGTCAATAAAATAACAAACAAAGTAATCACATGGATCACGTAAAAGCTACCCTAAAAAAGTAAGTTAAAAACACTAAGGGATTCTGCATTCCTAATCTCAGAGGGCAGGGAATTCCACAATTTAGGAGCCAAAGAAGAAAAAGCCCGATCACCCATAGTTTTTAGCCGTGTTGTTTGGACAGTTAGAAGACCAGCTTCAGAAGAGCGTAGAGCACGTGTAGGAGTGTAGGGGGTTAAAAGCTCACACAAATATTGAGGGGCCAAATTATTCAAGGCCTTATAAGTGAGCATGAGAATTTATCGAATTTATCGAATATGTTGATATTCTCAAAAAGAAACATAGACTGTATCAACTGTAGCCACAAATTTATGCTTTGATATGTTTAAATATGTTCATTCTAAGAACCTGGATTCAAACCCATTGCAGTACCGCTGTCTATTGCTCACTTAGCGTGACAGAAAAGACAAAATCGATGTTCCACACACAGCAGTGCTGAAACTTGAGACTAATGGGGGAATGAATTGAGTGACCTGCATGCTTGTGAGTAAGACTGTGTGTGTGAACAGCAGAAAGACAGGGGTGAAATTTATCCGGGTGCAGAAGGGGCTCCTTGGCCTTGCGAGAGCGAGAAAGAGCATGAGATAAAAGAGGAGAGGAGTGAAGGGGTGTCTATGTACTAATGGAGGTGTATTGACTCGGCTGTTCTTTCTGAGAGAATATTAGCATTAGTTTGCCCCAAGTGGCATTGGACAGTGTCTGGACTTATAGATCTTCATGGCTATTCTCACTCAAATGATAATTAGTACTGGTCCTTCATTCCTCAACTCCAAGCGCTGCCATCCATTCCTGATCAATGATCCGGCGGCGGCTTCTTTATTTTACTAGAGATTATCCGTCTAATCCGTCTCCACTCACCCTTCCTGTCCTCTTTTGCTCTCACTCAACTCATCGATCAATAATCTGCTTTTAGTAGCTCATTCAAAGTCACAATATCACAGTGTGCGCGTCTGAGTGTTTGTGTACTTATTGGGTTTGTGGAGAGTGTGTTTAATTGATACAATAGAGTGGTGATAAATAGAGTGATAAATAGAGAGGTGAGTAATTTATTTTGGCCATAACAATTGTATCAATGTTTATAGCATTTGGTTGTTAACATAATCACTTCACACAGACGAAATGTTGCAGATTCAATAAGCAGCTGAATATACTCAGAAAACCATCTTAGTGAAATATTACAGATTCTGTCCAGAGATTTTTGAGCTTTTCCAGAGTATTGTAATGCTATGACAACCATTAAAAGGGATAGTTCAGACAAAAATAAAAAGTCTGTCATAATTTAAAGAATAAAGAATGTCAAAATGAAAATGAAAAGTCAATGGGGTCCAAAACAACTCTGTCTCTGTCACGGGTTGCTCCACAAAGATGACGATGAGAGACTTGGTATTTCAAATTGTCAAGTGGTGAATTCACACATATGACGAGTCGATTTTAAGTAAAAAGCAAGCATGAAGGTCCACCCCAGAATCGTTAATTAGTATGGTGTAGGGCCTCCTTTTGTGGCCAATACAGCATAAATCGTCTTGGGAATGACAGATACAAGTCCTGCACAACGGCCAGAGGGATTTTGAGCCATTCTTTTTCCAGGAATTCACACTGTGATGCTGGTGGAGCAGATCATGTGAGCGAAGCCGAGCGGTGTGAAGCTCAATATTCTGCTATGCCAGTGCAACAGTCTGGGTGTTAAGTATCAAGAAAACAATATATGTTTCACATCGTCCACAGCCCAAGATTTGCAGTGTTGGCACCATTGAAACTAACACTTGTCATTGGCACGAGTGACCTTTGGCTATAGCAGCCCGACCATGAATACTGACTCTGTGGAGCTCCCGATGAACAGTTTTGGTGGGAACAGGAGAGTTGAGGTGCGCATTTAATTCTGCAAAGAGTTGGGCAGCTGTGTTTTTATGCTTTTTGGATACAATCTGTGTTAGTACCTGGGCATCCCTTTCAGACAGCTTCCCGTTGCATTGACAGTTACTCCTGTTGGATGTGGTTCGTCTTATGTGGTGGTATGGCAACATTACCCATAGCTCTCCATACACCACAAAGATTTGCTGTCCTGGTCAGAGACGAGCCAGCGAGACGCGCACCAACAATTTGTCCTCTTTTGAAGTCTGTTATGTCTTCCATTATGTTGTGTGGATTGCAATATTTGATGTACCACTGTGCTATTGCTCTGCTAATTCAACCTTCATACTCTGCTCTTACTTATGGAATGCAATATCAGTGAAGGCCCTTGTATATACCCTGACTACTTGGATGAAGGTGGCCAGGCTGAACATGTTTAATTATATTATTTATTGTAACCAGTATGCATTCAACTGTTTGACATTTAAATAGAATAATTAGCTGAATTTATATTTAAATACCCCATTTGCACATGTGAAAACAGACACATTTGCACACATATGCATATGCAAACACACACAGAGAAATAAACCAGTGGGAGTGGCCAACTAAACTCAGCTTGCTGTGGCTTGTACTAGGGTGAGCAGTGAAGCAGAAGTGATGGGTAAAGCAAATGTGCATGTAGTAAAGGTGACCTAAATGCAAGAGCTGTGACAGGCTCCAGAAAGAGGCCCCAGAGACAGCTTACACTGCACTGTGTCACTGTCTGCTGCACTGATCAGGGATTAGCTCAACTGTGAGAGACTCTTTCTCTGCGGCCTGATCTGAGACACCTCAATGTGAAAATACACAGAAGATAGGGTGTCATATTTAGCAGACACAGTTCCTCTGCAGGATGCTGTTTAAGCTGATAATACATCTATATGTTTTACATTCAGGAGAAATTGCAGGCAATTGTTGAAAGAACTAGTTTTTTACTAGGGCTGTTAAATTTCAAAACATAATTTGTTGAGAAAAGCCTCTTACGTGCTACAAAAAGCACCCAAACAAATCTCTCCTCAATAACTTAAAGGTGAACTAAGTAACTTTTTTACCTTAACTGAACAGCTTCGGAGTCATTGGAATGGTTATAATACTTATTTTGGGTTGAATGGTGGTCGTAGTGCGCTAAGTTAGTCCGCATCCGCCGTTAAGCAGCCAAAGAAGAAGAAGAAGAAGAATGGTGGTCGTTTCGCACATAGATATCATATATAAACGCTAGATGTCTTATGGCGCAGTCACTTCCGGCATCACCGTTCGGCCATCTTGTGTCAGTGCTCTGTGCATTAAGGTGAATGATCAACATGCACACAAATCCTCATATCTCGCTGAAATATTGACGGATTTACAAACGGTTTGGTTTCTTACAAACGTTATTAACGTGGCTATAATTCCGAATGCTTGAACATGTATGTTATAATTTTTCATATGTATGCAGTGTATGAATGTAGTCTCATAACTACATCTCTGACGTTTATAACAAACCAAACCGTTTGAAAATCGGTAGAAAATTGAGCAAGTTATGGTTATTTTAAAGTATTTGCACCATTAAACAGTGAGCGAGCGCACTGTCGCAAGATGGCCGCCACGTGCGGACGTCGACCTACATTGGCCAGCAGCGCGCACGAGACATCTAGCCTTTATATATGATATCTATGGTTTCGCACCCCCCTGGTGCCCGTGAGCGGAAAATACGCACTTGCAACTTTGAGGCGGCGGGCCGCCGGCCGCCGCGTCAAGAAGTATCGCGTGATATCATGTCTCGCGATGTAAACAACTGCTTTACGGCCAAAAGAAATCTGCTAAAATGCTGTCATTATTGCGCTCCCTCACGCTGTCCGAACCTGAATGAAGAACGTTTTAAAGAATGTCCCATCTGCTTTGATGTCGTTGATCTACTAGCCTCTGGTGTCTGAGAATCGCCAATGAGTTTTTACAACAGTGTTGTCAAATATCTATTCCGAAGCTGTGGGGGAGCTCTAGAGAGAAACCTGCGAGCAAAAAGCGAGAATACAGCGTAGAAATCCCGAAGCTACTGAGTGCTGCTTTAAGGTATCACTCATCTCCATAGCACAAACAGCATGACGGCATTGTTCACATCCTTAAAGATGCAGTCACACCAAACTTTTTTGCACTGACTTCCATTCAAACACAAGATCATGTGAATTTTGCTGCATTCCACTGAATTCTGAGCTGCGAATTTGTATCAAGTGAAGATGTGTGACCAATAAAAGATCAAAATATCGTGGCGTAATGAATTAAAAGAACGCTAATGTGAGTGGAAGTAAATGTCATTGGAGTAGATTGCACATTTTGTACATTTTGAATTTATTATTTGTTATTATGTTGAATTTATGTCTGTTTAGACCAATGCCTAAGAAAATGGCAGATGGGCTGAATAAAAATTGGAAAAGTAGAAATACCCTGGTTACCAAGGTACGCAAAGCAGCAAAATGCGCAACTTTCTGTTTCTGCCATCTGCTTGTCACAGAGAAGAAAGGAAGTCAAGCCGTATTTACTGAGCTTAACCAAGGCATAGTTTTATGTAAAATGGCAGCGTCTCTTGGCAAAAGTGCACATGTCATTGATTGTATATATATATATATATATATATATAAAGCGGGACTTTTCTTTGTCAGTCTAGAACTGATTGAATCGTTTGATCATTGTCATGTGCTAATTGTCTCTCTGAGGGACAGGGGAAGTTTTTATTTAAAGATTACATGAATTTTTAAAGGGTACATGAATTATTTGATAAAATAATGATGTGCACACATAAATCATTCATAATAAACAATGCAATATTCCATGAAAAATACGAATTGTCAATTTAGATTTCATGGTGACTTTAATAGTGATTTTTAGAAATATATATATATAAAAAAAAGATTTATTCTTATTATTTATTCTTATCCTTTTGTACGCTGATATTTTGAAATCATGGCTACATCTTATCTAACCCTGATCAGCAAGACTTTAGGTGAACCTGCAGATGTATTTAAAGAATTGAAATATAGTGCGCCAGCTACCCACTTCTGCCTGTCATTTCACATCAGACCCACCTGCCCCTATCCAAGAGTCTCTTTAATTCACATCGCTGCTGTGCCCGTGGCAACGGTTGAGATGTTTTAAGTGCCCTTTAATAGTCAGCAATAATTGCAGCATGTCAACTTGCTTCAGGGAACGAAATAAATAAATAAGATGAAGAAATAAAAGCTTGTGTATGCGCCACAGAAGCTGCGGTCAGAGGCAGTGTGTTCTATAATGAATATAGATTGAATGCTGAAATATTAATTTGGTGTGAGGTGGAGTGGTCTGTGCTAAATGGTTGTGTTCGGACTTTGGAGGCTTAACCTCGCTCCCCAGCGTCTCAGTTCTTGAGGCACTGCAGCCTCACTGTCAGGTCATCAAAGCTCATGAGACCTGAGGACAGCGACGTATCATAAAAAACTTTTTCTCATTTTCTCACTGGGTGGCTGTTAGTATATTACCATGCTCATATTATTTCTAAAGTATAGTATATCTAAATCTATAGTCTATATCCATAGTCCTTTCAATAGTCCACTTTAGACATTCTACTAACCATAAGTAACTTTGCAACTACATGCTGTCAACTTATTCTACAAACCCTAAGATCTACTAATACTCTAATGAGAGTTAGTTGACAAGCAGTTGCACAGTTACTTACAGTTAGTAGAATGTCTAAAGTGGACCATCGAAATAAAGGGTTACCTTTTATTGAATACATGCAAAATAGCCGTTTTTATTTCTGAAATGATAACTGGACACCTGAGTTGAACATGCACATAATGGGCCTCGTTCATAAATGCAATGCTAGTGAGAACTCAGAGACGAGGGAGAGTGGGATCCAAATGCAGTTTTTTTTAAACAAACAAGAATTCAAGCACAAGTAGTAGAAACCAGGAATCACAGGAACAGAATTGGGGACGCCAACAACATATCCAACAATGGACAAGACCCATCAAAGAGCAAAGGAAACGTTGCCAAGGGGTAATGGCATACAAGACATCACTAATCAAGAAAAACGACAAACTGACAAAAATAATGGAGCTGGAAACAGGGAACAGGAAAAGAGTCGGTTCAGAATACAACCCAAGTTCTCCAGGAGGCGGACCGGGGGAGGGATGGTGGGTCAGGCTCTTGTGGTGGAAGTGGGCCTGAAGACTGAAGTAGAGCCAGAAAAGTGTAGAGCCAGGGTGGAGTGGCGAGCCAGGGCAGAGCAGGGAAACAACCTGGAGCAGACAGGGCAGGAGACCACCAAGGTGGAGCTGAAAACCACAGTGGAGCAGGCAGAGCAGAGTACCACGGCAGAGCCAGCAGAGCCGAAGACCATGATGAAGCCCAGAGAGTTTAGGTACGATCTCCGTGGCCGTAACAGAGCTTACAGGGGGCACAGAGACTTCAGGGATGGCTTTAGTGGCCATAACAGAGCAGGTAGAGAGTCCAGAGACAGCTTCCTTGGCCGTGACAGGGCAGGCAAAGGTTTCAGAGATGGCCTGCTTCAGAGCACAGAGAGTTCAAGAGCGGACGCTGCCTCGGGAGGAGCTGTAGCGGATGCAGCCGCCTTGGGAGGAGCATGTCATGGCCCAAACACATAAGATGGCGGTTGCCATCACAGTAAGTGTAGCTGACGCCGGGCTTGAGAGCGTTAAGACCGCCAGGCTTGAGAGAGTTGAGACCGCCGGGCTAGAGAGAGTTGAGACCGCTGGGCTAGAGAGAGTTGAGACCGCCGGCCTTGAGAATGCAGAGTCTCAGTCTATGTACTCTTTGAGGGTGATTTTGCCATTTCCTCCTGGAAGACATAACTTCAGGGGCTCATTTATCCCAAAATGAAAAATGTCTTAAAAGTTAGTCAGGGCACACAACTGAACTGTATATTCCTCTATGATGTCTGTACCTTGCTGGAGGAACAGAAAATTGCTGGATCCATCGTGTTTTGTTTGGGTCTTCTTATGCAACAATCCAAACACAAGGAGCAGAAACCAGGAATCACAGGAGCAGAACTGAGGACACCAACAACACATCCAATGGATAAGACCTGACAAAGAAAACAGGAAATAGGGTTTATACCAACCCGAATACGAATTTTACGAGGTGGCTAATTCGTACAAATTCGTACCTTTTTTGCTAAATCGTACGTATTTTTTGAGTAGCCAAATTCGTATGAATTTGTACGAATGACCTACCCCTGACCCCGCCCCTAAACCTACCTATCGCGTGGGTTTAGACAAATCGTACAAATCGAATTAGCCACCCTTTAATCACTGAATTGTTCTCGTACGAATTGTACTCGTACACTTGTACACAATGGATAATGGCAAACAAGACTCACTTGGGAACATCCAGAGAACTGATCAAGAAAAACTACACACTGACTACAAAATGGTGCTAGAAACAGGAAACAGGAAAAGAACTGAGCAGAAAACAACCTAAAAGTCCAAAATAACAGAAACACAATGCACACGAAACAGAGAACATGTAACAGTAAAACTTTCACAAGGAGTAATTTGTGCACAAAATGGACCTTTCAGAAAACTGTCCTCTTCTGACTCGATAGTTAAACGTGTATATTATTGAATTCAAATCATTCGTAAATCGGGTGCACGTGCTCACTCATTCACAATTAGCATAATTGAATTACAACAACATAAAATTCCGTGTACAAGAATTATTGGGGATCTTCTGACTCCCTTCTCAGCTTTGACTCTAGAGCATAAAAGCAAAAGAGACTGTTTGGCCAAGAATTATTCAATTAAAGCTGGCAGACAAATACAACAAGTGTTCAGAATAATAGTAATCTATAAGAAAAAACAACTAAGCAGGTTTTTCTTACCATTTTGTTTGTAAATTAAATTTATTTCCACATTTAAAGCTGCAGTCCGTTGTTTTTCCTCTTTGTCGCCATCTCCATTTGAAATCTGCAATTGCAGTTATTCGCAGAATTATGAACTTTACGTAGGTTGTGCCTCAGCACGGCACAGCACGGATGAATTCAATGTTTTGAGGAGAATGTGCGGCTGTCAGTCACAGCGCCGGTGAGGATAGGCCTACTGTCATTCGGAATCACAGATTCTACTTTTTGGAAGTATGACCAACATAAGAATTTTCACTGGAAAATGTCATCTGAACAAGTAAGTAACATCCACTTTTGTTCTGACCAACTAAGGGGAAAAATCGTTTATTATATCACGTCAAATCGTGCAAATTATACTTTGTTCTCAAATTGTTAATGTTAACAACATCAGCATTGCGTGACTTCATTCAATGTGGCTACCTGTAGTTCAGTTTCCAATTCTGTGCAGTCTAATTTCTAATTGTCATACCAACAAATGAATGTTCCTTAGAACTGGTTCTCTTTGATATACAAACACACGTAATCAGATGCATATTTATTGCATTGTTCAATATTCCGATGCACGGAAAAAAGCTGTCTCTGCGTCCGTTTTGATTCCCTTCAAAACACGGAGTTCACGCCACCTTTCAAAAGCCCTTCCGATATTTATCCGGGCTCGGTTGCATTCTCTTTTTTTCTGTAGCCACTCTGAAGTCCGAAGTCTTTTGCATTTTACAATGGGTGAATCTCCAGTTGAACCTTTCTGGATCCACCATCAAATTGATAAGTGTAATTATATCAAGTGCTGTGAGAAAAGGCTATAAATCTCCACCTCCAACATCCTCACATGCAATATAGCCTACTAGCCGAGACTCCTTCTTTATGTGTACAGATGTGACGTAATGACGCAAAGACATGCTCGAATTTCCTGCGGAAATACACCAGTACCACTGGAATTAAAAACATTATTACAAGCTAACCGTTTTGAATCAAGCTAAGGCAAGCAGATAGTTTTGAAGACTGGCTGGTTATGTACTTGCTCAAAAATTCATTTTGGATAATCTTTTAACCCAAAAAAGGTACGGACTGCAGCTTTAACTAAATGGTTAACTAATACATTTTGTTATTATTTATTATTATGGTAAAAAGCAGTGTCATCTGTTTGCCTAAAAGAATTAACATTCAGATATTTTACACACCATTTAGGCTTTGCATGGTTGGAAGCAGTGTAACTTTTGTTTCATACCAACTAACATTTTGAAAATGAATCTAAACATTTTAATCAGAATAAAAAAAAAGGACATAAAAATTTATTGTTCTTGTGTTTCACGAATGAGGCCAACTGAGTTCATGCAACAAAAAAAGTCATGAGATGAAATACAGCATACTATTGTTTGAAATGTATAATACATTACTTTTTTTTTTTTTTTTTTTTTACATACAATTAAAATAATTGTTGGCAGTGTCCAATATGTGTTGGCTCACAGATAGAATGTCCTTTATACACCTGTGGTTAACATGCAGAATCACTGAAGATAAGAGGAACAACAAGAACAGTAAAAAAGAGAAGAGACAAGCAGACAGCACAACCGCTACAACTGACTCACAGCCTTAGATTAAAGGGGACCTTTATGCCCCTTTTTAAGTCTCAGGTGTCCCCAGAATGTGTCTGTGAAGTTTCAGCTCAGAATAGCCCACAGACCATTTATTATACCATGTTGTAAATGCCTATTTTTGAGTGGAAGGGAATGGGAGTGGAAGCTGCTGCTCCCTACCACACTTTCAAGAAGAGGGTGGAGCCTACAGCTTTTGAATGTAAACAGCAAGTAATGAAATGGCATGTGTATATTAGATCTGTGTATTAAACTGAAAGCAGCGTAATAGTAGCCAACCTACTGCTATATATGCTGTTAATATAAAAAAAAAAAAAAAAAAAAAAAAAAAAACAGAAAATCACTCACTGCTCTTGACTGAATAACTTTAGTAGCTTTAGTAAGAATATATTTCTTACTTGAATGCTGCTGTTAAATGCTCTGGCGAGGGGATAAACATGGCGGACAGTGTACAATTCACTCAGGGCGGGGTCTATGCTAATAGGGCAGAGTCCGTAAACAGTCCAGGGGTGCGTTTCCCGAAAGCATCGTTAGCCAACTATGGTCACAAGTTCCGTCGTTATCAGCATAGTTCAACGATTTGGTGTTTCCCGAAACCATCGTTCCAACGAACGTTCGCAAACAGCATCGCAAACTTGTGTGGTTGGAACGACAGCTCTCGAGCTGTGGTTAGAAGAATAGTTTCTAGTTTACATGAGATGTAGACTGAATAAATCCTTATCTTTAGCAAAACAAGCAAGCTGACATTCAGTACAACCCGTGTTATTTATTTAGAATACATACAAATGTAATTTACGTCTTTTAGTTTGTCAAGAGATTTAAAGCACCGTTTTTGAAGACTGCGCATGTGCGAACTTGCTCTACTATGTAAGAACGAGCCAAATATTGAGTCTGGTAATAAAGCAAAATAACTGAGAAAAAATAGAAATGGTCTTCAGATGCCATGTCTGTAGCTTATATGACAAAATCTAGCGTTAATTCGATCTCAAACAGATTAATTCAAATAAGTTATTAGTCCACCACGTGCGAGACGTCATAAACCAACGTGGTTGAACGATACTTTGCGACATACGGTTTCGGGAAACAGTCGTGACTAGCTAGTTGATTTCTCCAACGATGCATCGTACTATAGTTAGGCAGCGAGCTATATAGTTGTACGGGAAACGCACCCCTGGATGGGGCCTGTAAAATGTGAAGGCACATTGCACAGAAACTCCAAATGGCACTGCTTATGATTTATGGGGATTAAAAAAAATAAGCTATTCTAGTCAGAATGTGAGTCTGATACTGCTCCATAGGACTTTAATTATGGGGTGTGTCTCAACTGAACCAGAAAAAAAAAAAAAAAAACTCTGCACTCAATTGGATAGACCTACAACCAATCAGAGCAAAGGAGTAAATGACCCATGTTCTTCATTCATATTTTCAACCAACAAAATGTCGCGGCTCTCTGTTCCTCTTTTAAAATGAATGCGCTGTGGATATCTTCTATAACAGACGCGATGGCGGAATCTACACATGATGTTTCATAAACAAAGTTCGGGAGGAACACGTACAAATAATCAATCCAATATCATCTTGTCATCAAACAATACCATGTCTAACGTTACCCTATATCAGCATGAGGAAGCATATTCACTCTGTCAACTTACCTAACACTCCTTGACAGTTTTTCAGCATCCCTCCACCACCCCGAATCCTCACTCTTGTCTTGGCTTGTTCTCTCACAACCAGGAATACCGGGGGGAGTATGGCTACCGAGCCCACAGCCCTCTCCCTCGGACAGCACGTCATATACGCATCTGACTTATTTGTGTGAACTCGTGAAATCTAATATACGCATTTATTCTATCTGACTTATTTGCATGTGTGAACTCGTGAAATCTCAATTCTCCAGCGGCAGTCTTCTTTGTTGTAAACTAAATCAAATCAAGCGCTCTTTGGTGACGGGGTGATTACGTAACCGCAGATCATCTGTCCATCATCGATTAAAGCCCGCCCTGGCAATTTGATGGGCCCGGCCTTCTGGGAGCCGAGCATAATTACTCCTCAACGGATCGAGTCCAGACCGAACTTCCCGACCAAAAAATGTTGTGGGCGGGGCTCGGGCTGGCACCCAGGCTACTGCTGACACATATTCATGTTAAAACACCTTGTAAAAGTGAGAGTTTTGCACAATAGGTCCCCTTTAAGTCAACTGCAAATAAAGTCAATGATCTTAACCCCGCAAGACCATGCTTCACCAGCTCCGGTTTGCTTGAGAACACCATGACTTGCTGGTCCACCAGCTAAAACAGCACTAACCAGCATGGAATTCATGCCAGTTTATACTGGAATTTTCAACAGGGTCATTGCTAATGAAACTACTGCAGATCAGACTGAGGTTTGGAGTGGACATCTGGGAGCCCGGTTGGAGTGGCAGAACCTGATTTTAAGTACATGTTCGTGGAACAACATTCCAATCTACCAATCAGGGACAGAAGTTTACAGTTTATGTCAAGTTTACACTTACAACCAGGGTAAGGTGCTTCTACATCAGTGTTATTCACCTATCATTTCCCTCTGGTTTTAGGGATAACTTATGGGTAGGGTTAGTTCTGGGCGTAGGGGTATGGTTGTAATTAAATTGGACAGGAATGTTGTTCCAGGATCAACAAAATATGTTGACCCAGGAAAACGTTTAACTCTGCAAAATCAGGATGTGTAGTTGAACAGAGAGGACTGGGGCACGAGGTCTCTGCTAGTTGTCTTGAAGATGTTTTACCAGCTTACCATAAAATAGAAGGCCGATGTGTTGTACGTATAATATTCTTGTTGTTTGTCTCTATGTGTGTGTTTGCTTGCTGTACTGAATAAGTGCAGAAGTGAGGAGAATGTTGGGATTCAGGGATTTTGATAAAGTGGTTGTTGCAAGTGCAGCCTTTTAACAACAACAACAGAAAAAAAAAAGGAGATTTACAGTGGAAGCTGGAGGCTTTTAGCAATGCATAATTCATCACAATCAGTTGACCAAAATCTACAATAGTGATTATAGATATCCCACTGTGTTTCAGTGCTAACTATAAAGCCATAACCACCCACTCTCTCTCTCTCTCCCTCTCTGTGGGTCTAAATCATTAATGTTCTCCATTACGGGCTGCACACAATGGACACGTCCTCAAACACCTTCAGACACACAAACAGACACCACCGGATACTGATGTGTGGAAACCACAACTTCCAGCCAAATGAAAATGTGAGGAGAAGTGGATATATGTGGCCATTTGTGTGTGTGTGTGTGTGTGTGTGTGTGTGTGTGTGTGTGTGTGTGTGTGTGTGTGTGTGTGTGTGTGTGTGTGTGTGTGAGAGATAGAGAGAGAGAGAGAGAGAGAGAGAGAGAGAGAGAGAGAGAGAGAGAGAGAGAGAGAGAGAGAGAGAGAGAGAGAGAGAGAGAGAGAGAGAGAGAATTTTTTATTTATTTTTATGTAGCATTTTTATGATTTAATTAGGCTACTTAATAGCTTTTCATTAAACTAACGAACCCCAGTCTGGAAAACCCTCATGTAATGTAATATTTAATGTTTTTCATAAAGAATGGAATATATTTTCTTTCTCTTTGTATTTTTATATCAATATGGCAATGTTATGGACAAGTTAATGCAAAAGTAATTTAATGTAATCCAAAAGTAGTCTGATTACATTACCTTAAATATGTAATGTAATGGATTACTGACTAAAATTTTTGTCATGTAATTTGTAATCAGTAACCGATTACAATTTGTAAGTAATCTACCCAGCTCTGCTTCTCAGGCTTCATGATAGTTGAGAGGTTAAGATGCCTAGCAGTAGACAGAAAGGTAGCTTGCTAGGTTTTTGAACTTATCTTTATGTTTTGTTGTTGTTGTTGTTGTTGTTTAAATTATCTGCCTCAATCTGGTTCACATTGTAAATACTGCACAACTGCCTGAGTTATGATCAAGAAAACATTTTACTACATCTTGAACATCACTGGCATGTACCTGGCATGATATAAACAAATAATTTTATGAAAAATCAAAAAGTGTAAATGTTGTACATATACGCAAGCACCACAGATAAATATAAAAAAAAGTCCAGATCCAAACTCACATCCCTGAGGTAGAAAGGCATATGCTGTTTTCATATGTGCTCAGATGAATTTCTCCAGCCTCAATAACCATTTCTGCAGCTGCCCAACTGTTGATTATTGACTTTTGTCTGACTAAAGTAAAGCAGTCTATATAGCCATTTTACCATGTGTGTTATGCTAATGATTTTACAGACATGAAAAGTGAAAGATTATTCTGGGTGAGGACAGGTATTTATTTAAGAGTCAATGAACTTGAGTAAATACAAGTGTGTGCTTCTTGTTCATGAGTGTTAAGATCTATAAGAAAGGGAGAATACTTGTGTGTGTTTGAGACTCACTGATTGCGTGAGCGTATTAGTGTCTGTGCCATCAGAGGGCTTTCATGGAGGAGCATTTGTGTTGCATTTTGCATGACTTGAGGGCTTCCTGCTTTGGCCTGTCTGTTCAGCTCTCATCAACACTGAGCTCAGTGGAACGGTCCTGGATTGCCGCATTCTCTTCCACACACACAAGTGTGTCCAAGTGCAACGAACTCTTCCTTGCCACAGACCAATCGAATAATGTTCAAAGTCAGGATGTCCTATTTGTGCACAAGTCCATCCCAGACAAACTACTTACTCTAATTATAACTGTAACCCGTGCTGTCACAATGCATACGCACACCACAGAGAACTTCTCATGGAAAGACTTCTATTAGTATCTATGAGAGAGCACATTAAATACTAAACAACTCCATATTCACATGTGTGTGTGTGTGTGTGTGTGTGTGCGCGTGTATGAGTGTGTGTGTGAGAGAGAGAGCACTTAATGCACTTTTAATGAGGCTGCCTTCAGTCCCGGAGGCGAAACGGTGGCTTGTCCCATCTCTGCATCTGACAGGGTGCAGAGTGAGCTATGAATTATTGCTTATTAAAAGAACTAATTACTCCCCTCTTCTCTCTGCAACATTTATTGGACAGAGGTGCAATTTAGGTTTCACCAATGAAGATGTGACTGTGTATAAGGAATAAAAGTGGGCGAGAGATTGAAGACTAAAGACGATTTCCTCTGCTCCACAGGCAAAAATAAAAAAAATCAGGTACTATAACAAAAACTAAGAGTCAATAATAACAGAAATGCAAAGAGCAGATGGTGTTTCTAAGTGCCAAAAGGAATCG
Organism: Rutilus rutilus; assembly: GCF_951802725.1. Lineage (NCBI taxonomy): Eukaryota > Metazoa > Chordata > Actinopteri > Cypriniformes > Leuciscidae > Rutilus > Rutilus rutilus. Next base: position 34,288,874 of record NC_140210.1, on the reverse strand, counting down.
AACTGTAATAGCAAGGCAAACAAACTTCACTTTTTAAACAAACAAAAATGAAATGGTTTCAAAAATTCTCAGGAATGCCGGAACCAGGACATGCCTTGTAAATCGTCGTGTCTAGTAAATTGAGCTGCGAGTTTGGCAGTGTACTGGATAAATATTGGATGTGCCGCTCTAATTGAGCATTTCGTGTAGAGTTGCTGCTGTGGCTCTGGGGGCCTCTGGGATGGGAAAGGCTCGTTTTTGAAGCGATGTGCAGCATTTCACCTTAAGGAGCCCACAAGGCATTTTTAGCTTCCTACACTGTAAAAGCTTTCAAACCTCCGACCCGCCTCTGCTACATGATCAATATTGCAGATGCCGAAACGCATGAATGTCTGTGAATGCGTTTATTGGGGGCAATCTTGAGGAGTGTTTGAGTGTGTGCAACATCTCCCGTGTGCTGCCCCCGTCCATCTTTCGCCTCACACTCATGGGCAAATGTTTCCACACAAACTAGAGCCGTGGTTGCTTTATTTGCTTTCTGCAAACAGTTGCTCTATGGTGCCCAATTAGGTGTTTGCGTTGGCTGGAATGAAAGACTAGTTGTCAAACATTATATTTTTGGTAGCTTCACTGAAATCATTGCTCTCCATAATTTTCTAGATTCTAAATTGGTCTTTTCCTCAGACAAATTAATTTAATATACAGAAGAACGGCCCTGCCAGATTCTTCAATTAATCATGCACATTTCATGTGAAGTGTGTTCGCCATCACAGTCTCTCTGGTTGCAATGCCTTTGAGACAGGCTTTCTGTCAGGTTTTCTCTTGCTGTGAGTGATACTACGGCGTATAGAAAAGCTGAGCGGCAGTTACTCGTTCCATATGCGAGACTAAGTAATGGAAATGTCTCCTCAAGTAGAAATTGCTTTAGTGAGGGTACAAACGACTAAGTAAAAGATATTTTTAAGCACAAAACACCATAAAGTAGTAATTTACATGACTTATAGCCACACACTAGTTTTGTGTGATGAACAGATCAAAAAGTTGTTGTTCACCACTTGAAATATAACACACAAGTTGCCCTGGTCCTCATTCAGTCATTCTTTAAAAATTCACCTTTTGTGTTCCACACATAACATAATACGGTTTTGTAACAACATAGGTAAATAATGACAGAATCTTCATTTTGACAAATTTCAAGATGTGATATTAGATCATAGAAAAAAAAGTTGATTCAGATTGATGTGTAAAAAACAAACAAAAAACTTTTGATATGCAACTGTACTTGATTTTTACCGTACTTGTTTATTTATTTGGATTTTTACTGTAGCTGGTTTCCAATGAATTTCTGAAAGATGTTCAGAGTTAGAGGATCTTAGAGTGCAGCATCGGTACATTCTGTAAATTGTTCAAATATTGTAACCTATAAAATAAGAGCGGCGGATTTCATATAATGGATGACATTGAAACGAGTGTTCGTGTTGAGGTGTACGTGCGTGCGTGTGTGTGTGTGTGTGTGTGTGTGGTGTTGAGATGTGTGTGTGCCTCTAAAGGCTGTGATATGACAGGGGTTAGATGCTGATAAGGTCAGTACAAACCCCCTTCTTTAGTTCTCTTTCAGCACCTGGAGTCCTGGCTCGCTGTGGAAGACACTGATCACAGAAATACCTGACATAGAGACTCCAGTGAAGACGTTTGTGAGTGATTTCTGATTAAGTTCTGTTAACAACACGGCAAACCTGACTTGAACTATCGGCTTGAACTGTGTCCGTTCTAATCTGTAATCTTTTTTTTTTTATGTTGTTGTTGTTCTTTTTTTATTTAACTCTGAATACCTCAAATTTAATTTCAAATGAAAAGTTCCAAATAATAATCTTGTTTTTCGTTTATTTCAGCAAACAACACGTCAATGACTAAAGAAAAACTTTGTGTGAGTGCTTCAGAAAACACCAGAAACACTGTAATACATTAAAAAAACAGGATATAGAAATGAGCTATCCACAAGTTCTGACAACTTCTAAGTTATGTGTCAGCACTTAGAAATAACTAAATCCATTAAAGTATATCTAAATGGGGATAAGAAGGAAGGGCTAATCTAGTCAAAATCGCCGTGGACCTCGCCAACGATTACCCAGGAATTTCTCCATTGGAAGTGTTGAGGGACAACGCCAATATTCATGTTATCGGCCTTTTGTGGTACCGGACACTGAGAGAGAGAGCTGAAAAGCCGCTCAAGCTTGGCTGTGTTTTCCCAGAGCAGAAATTACACCAATCTCTATAGACACAGTTGACAGATAAAACCATCTTCTCTTTGAAAAATGATGCAGTTCATCATCAAATATTACAAAGGAACTTAATGACCGATTTAGAAATACCTTCATCATCAGTGAGTATTAAGTCAAAAACACACTCACACTTTCAAGTCATTCAAAATGGAAAGGGGAAAAAAATCAAAGCAAAGAAAAATTGATATATACCCCCAAAAACGTGTGTTGGATGCCCTTTTGCAGGGCACCGACTGAAACAAAATACCATCAAATTCCCAAAGCAAAGGGATCACAGATTACAGATCGCATGGTGATGGACATTCTCCGACTCCTCCACTTTATAACAGCAATAGATTTCAGATGAGGATCAACACTTTGAAACCTAATCGACAGCCCGGGGGCTGAGCTCTGCTATAGAGAGAAGCAAGAGAGACAGAGCGGGAGAAGTTGGGAAAGAAAAAGGGACTGAGGTCATTGGTAACATTTACAAATTGAATGTGTGATCAAAGTGTTAAGCCTGAATGGAAAAAATGAGGGGGGGTCTATAGACAGACAAGGTGTGGACCCCAAATGTTATTCATTAGGATTTCCTTTTCCTCCCATTTCTCTTTCTTTTTCATGCACTCTCTGCTCTTCTTCGTGCCAATCTGTGACTGATTTGAGCGTCTGGTGCTGGAGGAGTCGGTCGCCAGGGGGAAACGGGATCCTGACGGGGCTGTGCTGGACTGAAAAAGCCTGGAGCAGAGAGAAAGCGACCGGGCCCTTTCACGTTAGTTTAAACTGACACCTCTGCTCACCTCAACGGAGGCGGCACTGAAACTCATACTGCTGCCAACCGGATTCACAAACCTGGTTGTGCGTGACTCTGGTTTGGAAGACCGCCGCTATGGTTTCCTACGGGCGATCCAACTTCAGGTTTTAAACACAATAAACAATCACATTGGCGTATTCCTGGGTTTAATATTGCAGCAGGTTGAAGAGCTAATATTTCATTTAGTATGAAATAGGTTTACCATGAGCTTGGACTCAAAGGCCAAATATGTCAAAAACTAGCGTAGGAGGATTAGCGGGAAGAGCTTTCAAAACGTATAACTGATGTTTTTTATTAAATAAAGCTGTGTCTGAAGCATTACCAATAGAAAGTATAAAAACTAGAGTTGATTTGGAAGAAATAACTTGAAGGGATAGTTCACCTAAAAACTTTTGTTTTCCATACAATGAACGGTGTCCGAACAACATGGTTTTTGAACATGGTGAACTTTCCATTTAAGAGGGTCAAATGCTTTTCGACTTTTCGGCGTACTATCCATTGACAAAGAAATGAGAATGTCTTACAGAGAGAAATATTTCCTTTCACCTTTGGATTGGGTCAAAGGTTGAAGCAGTGATATCTCCACCTTCACACCCCTAAATGAATATGAAACACCAAATTGACCATAGCTCACCCCTGAAAGTGCTCTTTGGACCTACAATTCCGATCTTCAAAGCTGACCAACTTCCTGTGCTTGGCCCCCTGGTTGTGACCACCCCAAGGTGAAGGGAGGGGGGCGGCGAATTGCTCAAGAAAGAAGCGGTGGAGGAAGGGGAAGATTTTGGCCCGCAGTACCTATTAGCCCTAATTGCTGGATGGGTGAAGGCCTTTGAAGGCACAGTATTTGTCCCAGGGCCTTTAATGCTGATGAATGCAAAGGTTTCTTTGAGTTGTCATTGGCAATTGAGTTGGAATCAATATTTACAAAACAGATACACTACTCCGGACGTAGAGCTGGACGCTAAAGTGTTTAAATATGTGGAAGGAGAGCGTATGAGTAATTGCCATGAAGTTGGCATTGCTTTTTTTGTTGTTTTATATCCTTTCATGTGAAGTGAATTTAAATATATTAGTATTTGAGGCATTTGAGAAATGTATGAGAATCTGAATGCAACTTGGGCTGTGAATATAAACAATAATTTTTGTTTTGATAAGTCTCAAAAATACACTGGACAGACCCGTAATGACTAGACTTATGGTTACTCTTAAAAGGCATTGGGGTTAATTTGTCCTAAATTAAACGAATTAGGCATAGGAAGAAAGAGCCTCCCGCAAACTTTTCTGCTTTTAATCTTAACGGTCCGAAATTGATTCAAGCTGATGAATTTGTGATCGGTTATGATTGATTAGGCCGCAGCCAGGAAGAGAAAGGGCTGGCGTCAAATTCACATTTCGCAGAAAAACAGGCACCCTACATCCATCCATTATCATCCCTCCATCCTCCAGGGACAGAGGAGGGACAAGAAGAGAAATGAAAGTCAACAGCGGTGTTTAACATCCATCGAAACAGATGCCTCTTCATTAGGGATTGGTTCAAAGCCAAAATGGCCACCGGTTGCTTGAGGCAGTGCATTATGGGATGAGGACAGAGGGCAGGTACTGTATGGGGTGATTAAGGCACTGAATAAGCAGCATAATAACTCGGAGAGGTTCCCAGCACTTGCACAGTCAAAACAGAAACATGTGGGCTAATGTTAGGGTTTCAAACCCCTGGCCATATCGCTGACACTACAGAGCTCGAGGTAGGCATGGTGCTAAATCATAAACATGTTGCCTGGGATTCCCTTGGGTTGTCACGGAAACTATGGATAGTCTTAAATCACAGTGTTTAAAGCCGTAACAACATGGCAGAATCGGACTCTGTTTGAAGAGTATGCTGGAACATTTGACTCTTTTTTTTAAATGCATGAAACTTTTTTCGCTAAATATGCACAATTAAAAATATACTCTCCAATGAAGAAAATATTGTTCTATAAAGGTACCTGCTAAGCCTTAAAAACGCACGCTGGGTTCTTTCAGAGCGAGTTCATTTAAAATGTTGTGACTTAACAATAAGCAGCCCTTTAACCTTTTGAATATTTAATTACATTTATCATAGCACATATGGTTAGTCTTCTCTGGGCTTCAGAAAGATGTCATTGGCAGACAAAAAAGAAAAGCACTATATAAGTCACTTCAGAGGTGCCACCACTGAAAAAAAAAAAATGAAAAAAAAAAGTTGATTATCAAGTTCTTGAGTTTTGCTTTTGGCAAATTATATTGTAAAATCCACATGAATAGCATATACCAACCAGCTACAAGATACTGTCTCAGTTAAGTTTGCTGGGACAATATTGTTGGGGAAAATAAAATATTAAACAACCACTAATAACCAAGTCAAGTTTTACATTTTTAAAAAATATTTCATTCTCTTATAGTTCTCGGCAACGTTAATTCATTTAGTTAACAACAGAAAAATAAACAATAAACAACAACAAAAAAAAAATAATTGTGTAATGGCACAAGCAATATACATTTCCTCAGCTTTACTCGCGCTCCACTTTCCCTTTAAATGATTAATTTAGTCACAGCTATATGAAACCAATGACAAAGATTGCAGCAAGAGAGAGTACATTAAAGCTAATGCATTGCTGTCTACATATGTCAGGATAGTCAGGTTTAGCTCACAAAAAGCTTGTAAAATGTGAAATCACATACTTTGTTGGATCCCCCTGAGGAAAAAAGCTTAATAAATATCTTAATGAAAATCTAAAATTCTAAAATCAAAATAGGTTTCTATGAGGGTTAAGTCTAGAAAATATATTTAGTTTAATAAAAGAAATTATGTTAATGGAAAGTCCCCACTATGATAGAAAACAAATGTGTTGCAAACAAATTGTGGAAAAAGTGAGAGAGGAAAAAAAAGGTAAGGATGGAAAAAAGATATATTGATGCAGTCGATGCAGTGGATATAATGAAAAAGACAACGTAATGGAAAGCAGGAGGGTGATACAGCTGGAATGATAGAGCAGAATATGAGCTGATGTGGTCAAACTCAGCACATGCATTGTAATAAGAGTCAACAGCTTCATGTGTTTATGCATACGCACAGTCATTTTTTTATTTTCTTTAAGACACTTTAAACATGGAGCTGTCTGTAAAAACCAGCAAATAAAAACAGACAAATAAAAAAAAGTACAGTACTTGAAGTTCGAGTAGAATAGAAGTAGAAGTATTTGGAGCTCGAGTAGAATATCCTCCAAATTTTCTGAAGAGACTGGATTGCTTTATATATGATGAACAGACTGAATTGATTCACATATAAATATTGGTCAGAGAACTGTAAACATAAGCTCAACGTACTTGCTTAGTAGCAAGAAAAAACCTCATTCGTTCTAAAGGAAGCTCAAACGTGCTGCGTAACACAAGAATGAATCTCTTTGGTTCTTGCAGAAGCTCAAACGTGCTGCATAACGCACGAGAATAAACCTGATTGGTTCTTGCAGAAGCTCAAACGTGCTGCGTAACACGAGAATAAACCTGACTGGCTCTTGCAGAAGCTCAAACGTGCTGCGTAACACGAGAATAAACCTGACTGGCTCTTGCAGAAGCTCAAACGTGCTGCGTAACACGAGAATAAACCTGATTGGTTCTTGCAGAAGCTCAAACGTGCTGCGTAACACGAGAATAAACCTGATTGGTTCTTGCAGAAGCTCAAACGTGCTGCGTAACATGAGAATAAACCTGACTGGCTCTTGCAGAAGCTCAAACGTGCTGCGTAACACGAGAATGAACCTCATTGGTTATTGCAGAAGCTCAAACGTGCTGCGTAACACGAGAATGAACCTCACTGGTTCTTGCAGAAGCTCAAACGTGCTGCGTAACACGAGAATGAACCTCATTGGTTATTGCAGAAGCTCAAACGTACTGCGTAACACGAGAATGAACCTCATTGGTTATTGCAGAAGCTCAAACGTACTGCGTAACACGAGAGTGAACCTCATTGGTTATTGAAGAAGCTCAAACGTGCTGCGTAACACGAGAGTGAACCTCATTGGTTATTGAAGAAGCTCAAACGTGCTGCGTAACACGAGAATGAACCTGATTGGTTATTGAAGAAGCTCAAACGTGCTGCGTAACACGAGAGTGAACCTCATTGGTTCTTGCAGAAGCTCAAACGTGCTGCGTAACACGAGAGTGAACCTCATTGGTTCTTGAAGAAGCTCAAACATGCTGCGTAACACGAGAGTGAACCTCATTGGTTATTGAAGAAGCTCAAACGTGCTGCGTAACACGAGAATGAACCTCATTGGTTCTTGCAGAAGCTCAAACGTGCTGCGTAACACGAGAATGAACCTGATTGGTTCTTGCAGAAGCTCAAACGTACTGCGTAACACGAGAGTGAACCTCATTGGTTATTGAAGAAGCTCAAACGTGCTGCGTAACACGAGAGTGAACCTCATTGGTTCTTGCAGAAGCTCAAACGTGCTGCGTAACACGAGAATGAACCTGATTGGTTCTTGCAGAAGCTCAAACGTACTGCGTAACACGAGAGTGAACCTCATTGGTTATTGAAGAAGCTCAAACGTGCTGCGTAACACGAGAATGAACCTCATTGGTTCTTGCAGAAGCTCAAACGTGCTGCGTAACACGAGAATGAACCTCATTGGTTCTTGCAGAAGCTCAAACGTGCTGCGTAACACGAGAATGAACCTGATTGGTTCTTGCAGAAGCTCAAACGTACTGCGTAACACGAGAGTGAACCTCATTGGTTATTGAAGAAGCTCAAACGTGCTGCGTAACACGAGAGTGAACCTCATTGGTTCTTGCAGAAGCTCAAACGTGCTGCGTAACACGAGAATGAACCTGATTGGTTCTTGCAGAAGCTCAAACGTGCTGCGTAACACGAGAATGAACCTCATAGGTTCAGTATGCTTGAACTTCCTTTTACCATAACTGATGTGTGAGTTGATGAATGTTTATATGTGAATAAAAACCTAAATTAAATATGTTTATTATATAAAGTAATCGTGTCTCTTCAGAACATTTTGACTAAACCGCTCAATACATATGAATTAATTTTACAACCTCTATGAACTTTTTAAAGCATCATATTGGTACAGTAGTTGTATGGACTTTCAATGGAGGGACAGAAATCTCTCAGATTTCATTAAAATATCTTCATTTGTGTTTCGAAGATGAACAAAAGTCTTGCAGGTTTGGAACAACATGAGGGTGAGTAAAAGATTAAAATTTTTGGGGTAAACTAACCCTTTATTCCAGTAACATTGCCATGGTATTTTTTACATTAGTCAAATAGCCATTTTAAAAACGGCATGCGGTTATGCGTCACCCCACCTCATTGTCTGTCTACAGCTCTCTCGCCCCACAGAGACACATACAGCATTTCTAGCAGACACTTGGTGTGAGTTACGCCATGAATAAACTCACTAAATAAAAAATCATCCCAATCTGATCCACTTTCACTCACTAAACCTTTTCATCCAATCTGGGTTGCCATGGGGATGACCAATTGCATATCATATGCATGCCTGAGCTTGGGCAAGCTCGGAGCGCAACACAGAAATGTGTTCTACTTAAAGTGCTAATTTTACATATTTAATGCCAGACACAGCCATTTCCATATGAGAGGGAGATGTAGAAATAGAGAAAGGGAGAATAAAAAAAAAAGATCATGTTTGAGCGGCAAAGTACTCGTTTCTTTATTCTATTGCCGCTCTTTGTGTCTTTTCTGGACACTTATGGCGTTCTATTTTTAGCACGTCCAATTCCTAGAAAATGACAAAACTACATTTCTTTTGACTTGCATTATTTACGAAGCTCTGAGAATTAAGCAGGAAAAAAAAGCAATTCAGCCAAAATGGATCCAATCACATCCACTACTAAACCCCATTTGGCAACCTGAAATAAACAGACGAACAGAGAAATAACATATTTTAGTGAACTATACCTGCAACCCTTGCTTTCATGGTTGATTAGGGCGATTAGTGGATTTAACAATGTTATTTTATGGGAGCTAAAGTGAGATTAGGGCTAAATTGGATGTGTGTAGTGAGGTAGAAGACGGAGGGGCCGGTCCTAGTTCTCACTGCAAGGAGTTTGGGTGGTAGAGAGTGAGTTAATGTGTGCTATTATCTCTCTTCCAGCTGGGGCCTGACTCTCTCTGCATCTGTGCCATTCATACACACATTTGTTTAACAGTGACGGTGGAGAATTTACATTGACTTCTACGTTTTTATACTGAGAAAATTATATTTCCCTTTCGAAAACCCTTTCGAACCCTTGATTAAAGGAATGGCTCAACCAAAAATAAAAATTCTGTCATCATTTTCTCACACTCATATCGTTCCAAACCTGTATGACTTTCTATCTGAACATTCGGAAGAACTTTGGGGGTCCAAATAACAATGGACCTCATTAAAGTTCATTGTATAGACCCCAAAAAGCACTGGGACAAAATATCTTCTTTTGTGTTCTACAGAAGAAAGTCATATCTGCATGTTTTAAAAGATTTGAAAGACAGAATTTTCAGTTTTGGTTTATTGCTTTAAGACATTATTTAGAATGTTTACTGAGCTTTTTCCTCATGACGACTATTTGCTTTTATCACAAAGTTTTACTTTCCTTCCCAAGTGAAAAATAAATATATCAAAATGTACTTGAAAAAGATATACTATACTACAAATACATTTGCATATTTATGTACTTAATATAAATACTCTGCAATTGTACTGTTACTAATTTGATATACTTAAAGTCTGCTAAATTGGAACAACTAATTTTGTATTTAATGCACTTTAGTTAACGGGAAATAGTGCTGAGGCACCGTCCAACTAAAGATATACTTCAGTATATTTGATTGTGCTAAAATGGAACTATTGCAAGTATACTTTAGGTACACTTTAAATATCTTGCATTTAAAGACTGATCTTACACAGTGATCATACTATCCTTACTAATAGTGATTAAAACACATTTTAGGCTTAATATTAAGAAATGTACATTGTGCAATAAAGTAATTATTGTGCAAACAAATAATTTTTAATTATAATATTTATATTATAATATATCATATTTAATGTTGAGTCTTAAGTGATATGTCAGTAAATATGCTAATGGATTTGTAGTATACTTTATATGATATAAACGTATTTTAAATACATTTTGGTACACTTGTTGTTGTTGTTTTTTCACAAGGGTTGTAGAGACTAAAAGTGGGCAAAATCTGATCCACACACGTACAGACAAACACAAGTGCTTATGTCTTATTAGAAACATCTACACAAAAATACTGGGTTGTATTAACTCATGGTTGGGTAAAATATGGACAAACCCAACCGTTGGTTCAAATTTTTAAAGTACATTTTTAAACCCAAACGTTGGATTTGTCCATATTTGACCCAAACATGGGTTGAAACAACCCAGCATTCTCTGATGAGTAATAAGAATTAAAATTAATACAAAAATATATAATTATGATGCAACAAAAATATCAGAAATGTCAGAACCACCTGGCATTTTACACTAATGATGTCTTAACTTAAATCTTGAGTAAAAAAAATGTTTTAAACACACACACACACAAACAATCTGCTGGTTTATTTAGGTCTTTCAGAACAGGTTATGTATAGTGTTAAAAGCTGAAAACATAAATGTGTGTGTGTGTGTGTGTGTGTGTTCAACCTAATGTAAAAAACTCCCCCCAAAAAACAGCATGTGTTTCTAGAGTCTCCCTCTGCCATTATGGCTGTGTCCAGAAGCACAGATGGTGCACTGCCTTACACCCCAGTGTGGTCATGCAGCCATGCGGCCATTTACTTGATCCTAAAAGGATGCCAACTTCAGGCTCAGAGCCATACGGTTACACTAAATTGGGGGTCCCGTTACTGAAGCCTTCTGGGTTGTAGCAATTAGGCTTGTATGGAGTGGAGTCTGATCAGCTGATTGTTGCGCTCTTTGGTTTGTTGTTTGTATACAGAGCATGGAAACTAAAATTCACATCTCTTTCTTGGAAGTATGTGCACCCAGGCTAATACAAAGCGGCTGATGGTAACAAAAGTAACAGGACATTTAAAGTACCAATCCTGAATTAAGCATTCCCAAAACGTTCCCAGTGTTAACTCCCATAAGAGCATTGCATTTGTACTCTTTATTAATAATAAACCCACCTAAATGGTTGAATGGTTTAATGTGTATTTTTCACTCTCCTCACCTCTGCAAAGCTTTGCACTTGTTTAAATCTTTCCTTCTTTTCTCCATTTCAAAGCTGAGCATGGTGACTTTACACCACATGAATTTCAACTTCAGTGTAATTAGATCACTATGTGCTAGCTGAAGATCATCTGGAGATTTTCTGCTAGCTTATGGGTCACATGCAGGGGATTGGAGGGGTTAGAGTCTGAAAAGTTCTGCGAGTGATTTGGTACTTTTATTCAGTGTTTGTGTTAAAGGCAGTGAAGAGATGGTATGTATTAGAGATATGTAACGCTCTGTGTCTGAAGTAAAATTACAGAGCTGGCATAAACATTGTTAATACAACAATCCTTATTTCACAGCACTTCCAGTTGTGTATAGATTTTATATTTGAAAACCTCTAGGGATGAGTGAATTTCCTTCCAATCTGATACCAAGAATAAATAAGGCAAGTATTGCTAATGTCAACACTGATCCATCTATTAAGTAAAAAGTTGTTGTGATTACTAATTACAGAATGTAACTATTTAATATGAAAAACAGAATTAACATTAAATAGTCCTAAACAAATGTATTTTTCAGCATTTCTGCTTCTGTTGAGATGAGAAATAGTTCCTATACTACACAACTACTTTGAAGGTCATGATACATACATTTTTGTGCTAAATAAATTGAAAGAAAAACATTATAGGATTTATATTTTATGTGAATAAAATGTATGTGATCAATATTCTCGATACAACATTAGTATATTGATATTTCGCTTTGCCCATATCTGAGACATCAGCCAGTGTAAACATTATGAACCACATAAAATGTGTAAAACTGCACTATTTTTACCTTAAATTGTAAAGATTAGAGATGCACCAATGTATCGGCCGCCGATATTTTTCGGTCGAAATCTGTACAAAATACAGACCAGCGTGAAACCGGGACCAGCGTGAAAGACACTCGGAACAACGGACTGAACTGCATCTTAACTAAAGTTTTAAGCATTGCAATTCTAAATATTCAAGAAGACGAGAAAGAGAACGCAGTTCTACTCACTGTGTGAGAAGTTTTGCGTAGCCTACTCACACATCCAAAGCGCGCGCCCAAACAGCTCGCAAATACTGAATTGAGTTCCTTGGTCACTTTTTCTAAATCACACAAAATTATATAAAAACATTAGGGCTGGGGGAATAAAAAAAATAACAAAAATAACGCAATTGACGCAGCACTTTTTTTTTTCTTGTTTTTTTTTTTTTTCTGTGCGTTCTGCTCTGTTGTTAACGGCCCAAACGCTCCAATCATGTACCGATCACGCACTGGAAAAGCAAAGTCCACTCAAATAACGTGACATTTCTCAGTAGTAGACTTCTGTTTGCTGAGCTGGTATAGCCATGCTGGGCAACAATGGTAAAATTACCTGCTCTGATCACATGCTCTGGTAATAATATTTGTAGGACTATATTTTATTTTGATAATTAGTAAAAAAAAAAAAAAAAAAAAAATCTGTTAAATTGATTATGTTGGTTGATTATTGAAAAAGAATAATATATTATATTGATGTTTAATATTATTTGTATAATATTTTAATTATAGTTTAAATATTGATGATTACCAGCTTGGGGGAAATGCCATTAAATGCAATTAATTACAGCAAATTGTGCAATTAATTAGTTTTTTTTTTTTTTTTTTATCGATTCCCAGCCCTAAAAAACAAACTTTGGTTATGTCTTAAATGAACATAAACAGCTGAGAAATAAAATGCTTATGTATCAATATCAGCTCTTAAAGTGACAGCAGCCTAATATTCGAGCTGTGCTGCTTTCTGTGTTTTAATGTTAATCAAACAACAAAAGACAGCCAACAGTTGTTCGTTAAAATCAATATCAGTATTTGCCAAAAAAGATATATTTTGAGATATATTTGAACAAAAGTAGTGACAGATCTTCGTTTCCATATTGCGACATACTATACATTTAAGTGTAACGGATTATTGAAAAGAAAAAATACATAGAGGGGGGACTATGTTCTATACATCGGTTGTTGAATTTTGAAAAGTGAGCGATGCACTTAAAAAATAGCTTGCAGTCAATTGATTGTGGAGGGAGTGAGACCGTGTAAAAAATCACCATAAAAACAACATGGACAATTCTTGTTTTTATGGAATATTGCAGTGTTTATTATTAATGATTTATCAGTGCTCATCTTTTTTCAAATTCATGTGCCCTTGTAAACTTTAATCAAAATCACTCACAATGACATCTCTTCTCTCATGATGTGTTTACAGGCACGATAGCGGTGGGACAACCTGTTTCATCTCAACGTTAGCCAACCACAATGATCCAATCAATTCCTGATGGACAAAATCAAATCCTGTCCTAATTTTCTTTTGTTCGAGAAGCTGTTTCACTCTGACATTATGTCAGTGAAGAAAAATCTGTCGCAACTTTCGTTTCATGCCGACTTTAAGCGGACTACATAATTCCAGCATATGTCAGAGTGAAGTTTGTCATTTTCACTGGAAGTTTGAGTTATGACATTTTAACCCTCTGGTGTTCTTCGGTCACTTTTGACCGCGAAGATAACAAGTGTGACTCCCAATTGAGGAGCACCAGAGGGTTAAACATTACAAGGTCAGATTTAAAAGATAAGAAAAAAATTAACATGCATGGATGCATTGCTCATAATAAGATCTATAACATGCATTTACAAAATGGGTAGGTTTTGCCAACTTAAACATCCAACAGAGCAGCTTGAGGAAATACTTTACACTTTTCACCCAGAGAGAAGAGCAATCAGGCAGACAGATGTGTGACAGCTGAGTGTCTTGGAGCTCAGAGAGGCACTTGCTACATGCATGGCAGGACTGTGCTTCTAGAACTCAGACTGATGCACACAGACAGTGAACGGCAACAGAGGGAACATATCTCTGCTGCCTGTTCATTGCTCAGCTTGATTCATCAGTTAAATCATCTATATAACAGGAAGAGTGAGAGAGAGAAATGAGGAGCTTGCAAACTGAAGAAGTGGAAGAATAGATAAAGCAAAGAAGCAAATGGTTACTGTCATATGGTGTCATGTGACTCTTTTTACACCATCACACTGCTTTCTATTCAGGGTTATGAAACCCTGCTCCGGAACATGGTTAACTAGCATCTAAATGTGACGCCAAATGTGTACAGTGTGAAGCTACAGCAAATGGTTTAGCAACAAACAACCAATCATAAACTGCGCCAGTGGTCACCTCATTAAAAATTCATGAGGTTTGTACAGTCACAGAAACTCTCACTTACTTACATCTGTAAACTGTTTTTCCACTTTTCTATAAAGCTATAAAGCAAAAAGGCTAGGACAAAAACATTCATATCTTTAACACAATAATAGACAAAAAAAAAAAGAAAAAAAAAAAGAACGAGTTGATGAGGCTGTAGAGTAGGCTAATATATGGCAACAAAAAGGCCTGTTTAAATGTTATGACAATTTTGGAGCACACAAGTGGATACGGGATATGAATCTTAGCGGAGTGAAAGATTGTCAGGGTTGGTTCAATTAAAGTGAACACATTCCTTGCCCTTTCGGCTCACCCCTAGTTACTAACATGAAGTATTATATATATTTAAGGAAACAGAATCCTGCTGAAGACGTAGCTGAGAGTCTTCTCTAGTCTGACCTGAATGGAGACCATTGTGCAACACCTGAAAGAAACAATCGGATAACTGATTCGCTCTGTCGTTCACTGATGCATAGATAATAGCCTCATGAAGAAACGTCAGTCTGTCGCTTCACTTTAATATCCTAAAACCATATTATTTGTTGAAAAATAAATCATAATTCAATTTAATCACTAAATAGCCGGTAAGCCTCTCAATCAATAGTTCTTTTGACGGACTGGTTTGAGCATTAGACATGCGATGACAACTAAATCCAGAATCATAATCCTTGCTGACAGGAAAATATAAATCCCCAACGTAACAATACTTTCAGGCAGCTATTTTACAAACACACTGCCTTCAACCATCTTTATTTGTTATTCTCTGGGCTGAAGCACTTAAAAAGTGAGTGTGCAGTAATGGACGGACTAGTTCCTGTGAGTTATGTAAGATAAATATGTGCGATGGAGAGACGCAGGAACACTACAGGCCTGAGGGCAGTATCTAATTGAATTGCATTTACTTCACTTGTCCAGGCCGTATGCCTGAGATACACAAGCACACACACACACACACACACACACACACACACACACACACACACACACACACACACACACACACACACACACACACACACACACACACACACTCAGGATAAAAATCCGAACTGTTTTAACCGAATGGTGCGGTTATATGAGGATGAAATGAATGCAATAGAGAAGGGGAGATAGAGTAGGGGAGATAGAGAAAGAGAGAGAAAGACAAAGAGAGAAATTAATAGAAGCTTCACATAATCCTGCAGCTTTATAAGGCCAATGACAGAGAAATGCCATAGAGGATGGAGTCCTGCTCCTGCAATGGCCTTTTGGGAAATAGCCTTGCTTCAGCTGTAAAGACTGAGGTCATTTGACATTTACACTCAGAGTCATTCAAACTGCACTTCTCATCGCCATCAAGCTGTCTTTAAAATCCCTATTTCTGTTTTGAGGCAAAGCACTGAATTATTCCAGGTATCATCACATGGCTAGTTGAAGCATGACATTGTATCAACATATATATATACATAATAGTAATAATTAGTTTTAGATGGAGTATAACATGTCACACCACAAGGCATTTCAACTGCTCAAAAGTATTTACCCTCATCTCAATTTATCATGACTCCATTAATACCACAAAGAAAGACAACCGTTTGTCAAGGTTATTTTTTTAACATTTACTTATAGTCTCTCAAACTAAGCCCTACATGTTGTTGTCGTCTCAGCAGCTTGAGTTAGGTTTTACGTTTGTTTCACTGGGTTTCAGTGGCCTTCGGGCAACTAAACCATTAAGCTATTCAAAGGAGTTAATGCACCTAGAATGAGTCACTGCATTCCCTTACAAACTGTTCATCTGAGTTAACTTGACAAATGCACTTTGTGGTGGAGAACAAAGGATGATACAAGAACAGTGCACTCGTTTAACTTAATAATATGGCAGTATACTTTACAAAAAAATACCATTTCAGTTTTGCTACCTCACAACTTCACATTTAATTGAATCTATTGCCAAATTGTAACTATTTTAAGTTTTTGCGAAATAGTAGCTAAATCATATTTTTTGTACGATCTGCTTATGCTCCAGTGAAGGTTAGGTTTATGGGCGGGGTCAAGCGAGGACCTTCATGCTTACTTTTTTCCTAAAATCGCACATTTGCGTACGATTTACATTGTACGAATTCATACAAAATCACCACCTTGTAAAATAGTTACATTTTCCTGTGAGAATGGGTTGTGCTTGCCATTTCTTTGCAACTGTTGTGAAATTTACTACCAATTTCAGAGTGAAAACTGTTTCTTAAAGGGTTAGTTCACCCAAAAATTAAAATTCTGTCAGTAATTACTCACCCTCATGTTGTTCCAACCCCGTAAGACCTTCGTTCATCTTCGGAACACAAATTAAGATATTTTTGATTAAATCTAAGAGCTGGATCACTCCTCCATAGGCTTCTAAGACATTATAACTTGCTGGCCCAGAAAATGTATTAAAGACATCGTTAATATAGTCCAAGTGACTACAGTGGCTCAATCTTAAGTTTATAAAGCGACGAGAATACTTTTTGTGCGCAAAACCCCCCCAAAAATAACAACTGTATTCCACTTTTCATTTCCTTCTCTCTGGGCCTAGAGTTATTTCACGTAGTGTTTTAGCGCAGCGCTTCTGTGTTGCACGTCACACGCATCACACACATGACCAGCGTCGGCCAATAGTGAGCCTACGTGTGACGTGCAACACAGACGCGCTGCGCTAAAACACTACGTGAAATAACTCGAGGCCCAGAGAGAAGGAAATGAAAAGTGGAATAAAGTCGTTATTTTTTTATTTTTTTTGTGCACAAAAAGTATTCTCGTCGCTTTATAAACTTAAGATTGAGCCACTGGAGTCACTTGGACTATATTAACGATCTCTTTAATACATTTTCTGCATGGGCCAGCAAGTTATAATGTCTTAGAAGCCTATGGAGGAGTGATCCAGCTCTCAGATTTAATCAAAAATATCTTAAAGGGACACTTCACCCATTTGCATTAAGCTTTGTATTGTTAGAAACCCAGTCATATATTATAATAAATGTGGATTTTTCATCCATTTTTCCCTGAGATGGGAGAAATAAGGATTTAAGTGTTTTACTTCCTACTTATTATGACGTAAAAATCATCATTTTGCGTCATAATAAGCAGGAAGTCACATTTCATTGAAAAGTGTAGAGACTACAGACACTCGTTCCTCATCTTTCCCAGGGGGCGGGAACCGCTCACGCTACAGGCCTATTACAGATCAGTGGGTGGGACTTGACTTTCTGAAAACTAAAAGCAATATCCTCCATCTTGTTTGGAAGCTAAGCTAACAGGCGCTGTGGAGACAGATGTAAAGTTATGACAATAGCGGAGGAGAGTGCTCAATATGATATAGAGGAAGAGGATTTCAGAAGTCTGATGCTTGAATCAGGTGTTTGTGGCTACCTTTACAAGCCGCATTATAGCGAAGAGCAGCCGAGGCAGAAGACCTGCCTGCCGCGGACGAGGAGCCCGGACTGGCTCGGGTTAGGGCGGACTGGTGGCGCCGGTGATCTCACTATGCAACTACGAACCGCTACGAACACAGAGATAGGGGTCTTGACTGTGGCAAAGAATTTCAACAATGGCAACTTCTCCTGGATGAAATCTCTGAATCAGACGAGGACACGGACGTTTGTGTTGTGAATCAGACGAGGACACGGACGTTTGTGTTGTGAACTATCCTAGTTTCGCACCGCATCTGACTGAACATCCAGGTAACGTTACAATGCAATAATTCACCACTTCGAAAGAAATACAAATGAAGAGTAATTCACTAATGAGTTCGCCAACTAACTAGACATTTTGTGTGAAATTAATTTCAAGCTCTGGTGGTAGCTAGCCTTGTAGACGGAAGAGTTATTTCTCTTAGGCAGATATGCGCTTTCTGGATTAGTGGGAGTGGCTTGCGCAGCTGTGCAATGTGGTGCATTGTGGGAGTTGGTGTCTTTCATACAAATGCGTCCTGAAGTTACTTTCTTTCTTTCCTCGGCCAAGAAGGCACCAAATTCAAAATTAATTTTACATTTCGACTACATATATGACCCACTTTCAATAAAGATCAATGTTCCCATGGGTGAAGTGTCCCTTTAATTTGTGTTCCGAAGATGAACGAAGGTCTAACGGGGTTAGAACAACATGAGGGTGAGTAATTACTGACAGAATTTTACTGACAGAATTATTTTTTGGGTGAACTAACCCTTTAATGAACATGTTTAACACCCAGACTACACAGTAAATTCACTAGACAACCAGTTTACTATATTTCACAATGTGCCCATCTTCATTTTTAGGACATCCAGTAATCAGACACTTAGGTCATGTGAGAACCATTCAAAATATTACAATTTACAACATTTTACATACAGAACGAACAGTGTGTGCTATTTAAAATGGTAATAACATCATACATTATTACTTCTTGGGAAAGGGTAAGGTAAAGTCAAGACAATTGCAGTCAGTCAGTCAGTCAATTCATCTTTAAGGCAGCTTATAACAGAATAATTCTGTATCTGGTTGACCTGAACATAAAAAGCTTCACTTGGGAAAAAATCATCAGAGCCTCAGTTAAGTAATCCCATGACAAAAGTAAGGAAGAAATTCCAGGAACTTCTTTTTTTCTCCTTAAACCAACCACATCTAGGGGACACCAGAGTGTTAAAAAGAAATCATAACAAATAGAGAGGAAAAGAAGGGGAAATGTAAACAAACACTGTTGGTTGAAACTACGACTATGAAAAGCCTTAAGCTGTCCAATTACTATAGGGGTCAGAGCTTTAACCACACATGCTTTGTGTTGGATGACCTGTGAACGTCATGCTTCTACAGCCAAAATCAAATAAAACAATACCCACATTTCCGAGAAATCAGAGAAATTTCTCTAAGCACCGTTGATGGCCATTGTGATGCAAGGATGCGTAACCGCCAATGTGTTTTTGACTAAACTGACTTGCGTGCACACACAAACACACCACCCAAAACCATCACCAGCACCACTTACTGTCTTTTGTGTTGGAGACAGTAACATAACAAAGCCTTGGCATACCTCTAACCTAACTAAACCTGGCTCTGTTAAGCCTCAGGAGGTTTGGACAATAGTCTCTTACAAGACGGTGTGTGGTCAGATCTATTTCTATTTGTGGTCATGTCTAACCACACATCTGTGCAAGAGACCATTTTCATCTGCGGGTGCTTGTCTGTGTTTCCATACTTAATCTATCAAAATAGGTCTGCGAATATTGTTATAATACACTGTTTTGATCTGTTTGCTCTTTGCAATGGTTACAATTTTTATAGCGGGATAAAAATGTTCTGTACTAAAAACAGCTAGGGTCAGTTTGACATAATAATTATGAATTGTAGGCCTGATAATAGCACTGTCATGACTAGGCAGATGAAGCAGACAGACCAACGTAGATTTGAATGGTAAAGGTTTAATCCAACAGCAGGTGAACAGAATGTAACAGCGTGTTAGCATTCACACGAACAATAACCAACAAGGGATAGAACTGAACGGGAGAATATATACACAGGGTAAACGAGGGAACTAACTAGACACAGGTGGATGAAGGTTAACTAATCAGGGACTAACAAGAACAGGTGCAGACAAGACTATAAGTCTTACAAGAATATAATTGTGACAAGTACACAACAATTAAAAAACAAAAACATACAAAAATGTATTGTCCCCACTTTTTAATTAATATGGTGCATAGGTCAGCTCACTATAGGTCATGAATCAGTATATCGTTTACATGAAATGAGGACCTTGGCTCACTATGCACTGGGACATTGATGGTGACGTGTCACTACTGGTATTTATGAACAACAGCAGAACTGATACTTTTCTGATATTTATTTTTCTAATGGTACATTTGTGTCCATTATGGAACATTGGGATAAATACTTTGATTGTTACAAATAGCTGCAACATTTAAGCCACAAATTAATTATAAATGTTAATATGTTCACTACCTGTCTAGAGATGTGTTTATGCTGAAATATAATTAAATAACGTTTTGTTTTTCAAAACATCTATCACGTGCCATTATGTGTGAAGAGTTGGCTCATGTGATTTATGTTTCATGCTTCAGAACTTGCGTTAACAGAACATTAGCTGCATCCGAAATCGCATACTTCTTTATATAGTATAGGCGAAAAACAGCAATGTGACAAAAGAAGTATGTATTTGTAACTTTATAAACTATAATCACTGGCTTCCGGTAGTGGCCGTACGCAAGTCCGGCAGAAGAGTGAAATCTGACCCGACGTATGATGTAGGATGTAGGAAGCTTAGGTGAGAATAGACTAGCCTCTTGCGGGTCAGAGGTCACTCTTCCGCCGGAACTAGACTCGCGTACGGCCGTTACCGGAATCCAGTGATAATAGTTTATAATGTTATAAATATGGATATGTTTCTTACAAAAACGCATCGTTTCGCTTCACAAGGCCTTTATTCACCCCCAGGAGCCGTATGGATCTTATGATGGATGGATGCGCTTTTTTTGGAGCTTCAAAATCTCAGGCTCTATTCACTCCCATTATAAAGCTTGGAAGAACCAGGATATTTTTTGTGATTGTGAGCCACTCAGATTGTGTTTGGCTGAAAGAAGAAAGTTATATACACCTGGGATGGCTTGAGGAGGTGTGTCTAACCCTTCAAGTCCATCTAAATCCCAAACTTGTCAGTCCACTGTTAGCTCAGCCCCAGACACATGTGCACTGCAAATGTTTTGTGAAACTTCACCTGATCTCCAAACAGTGTAATCTTTATATTCATAATGTATAAACAGGTACCTTCTTAAAATCCTTGCATTTTTGTAATTTCTTTCCACCTTCATCATTTTCCATTGTCTTCTTCGATTACTTCTCAAAAGCAACGGCCCATATATGAGTGTTGCCAGATATTAGTGCAAACAAATGCGCAGAATTCAGAGATTCATTCAAATTTTACAGAGTAGGAGCTGATCGTACAGGAACAGAAAAAGGGATTCTGAAATGCGTTGCATATGTGTACTTACCAACAATTAAAAAATAGTGCAGTGAATTTGTATTTGTATTTGTGTGTTTTGCACATACTGGACTGAGTACATTAGCATTAGCTCTGCATCAGAGCTCAGCTGGACTTTCACTGACGCTGAAAGAGGGAGACTGGGGACCCAGTAAAAGAGAGACAGAGAAGGCCCCTGTAATTACTGCCACTGAGCAGCAGGACTCAATTGAAGACGACACTGGACCTTTATTACAAAATCAAGTGCTGTTTTTGCAAATTATGCCGGTTTGGCTGAACACAGTGAATCAGACCCATTGAGACTTAAATCATTCACAAAGTGCAAAGGGCTTGCCTTCTGCAAACTCTGACCTGAACAATGGCCACTTTTCTTTTCTTTTTTTCTTTTTACACAGGTTGGGAAGAGAGCTTTCGGACATTGAACAAATTGTGTCTGAGTGACTGGAGTTAGGAAAGCTATGATGTGAGGAATTCAGGGCTCAGATCCAGATTGTGCTTGTACAAAGAATAAATGTTTTGCTCAGGATGATTGAAAAAGAAAACAATTGACACATAATAGTTTATATTCATATCCAAAACTTACACATAGTGTATATTTAATTAACACATTTAATGATAACAAATTCAACAATATAAAAAAAATTACAGTCATTTCAATTTTAATTTCTACATCTCAATCAAATACAGTTTATTTGTTTATTTTTTGTGAGATATTGCTTAATTTTGTTAATAAAACATGCTATGGTGGTCAGGTTTATGTTCTGTTTTGGCTTAGTTTTGTGCTCCCAGTTCCTGTGTTCATTTCCTGTCTTCCTTAGTTGACCAGAGCTGTGTCCGAAATCGCCCCCTATAATTGTCTAATTGTTCTTAAAATGAAAATTTGTTCCGAGCAGGATCATCTGGTCCTAAATCTGGCCTGGTCTTCCTGTAGCCGTTCACTGACTGCACGTCGCATCCGCCGGAGGATGACCATGCTTTGGACTTTTCCGGGAACCAATAGTAGAGTTATTCCGTGCCAGTTGTTGCAATCAGCAAGATTTCCCTTCTTTGGGAGCTTGATTATGACGCTTTTTCTCCAATCTTGCGGCACGACAGACTTATCCCAGCAGGTGTTAAGGAGAGTTGTCAGCGCTTCGACAAAGGCTTGGTCACCATGTTTCAGCATTTTTGGGTGATATCTCGTCCAATATACAATATCGTGAAAGCCACGATCGCCGCCATGGTCTCCACCACTGTAATTGCGCCAATGTCCACTGGGAGGTCTTCGGCATGGGGTCTTCAGGGAATGTCAACGTCGGCTCCGGTTGGTTCAGGGTTTCACCAAAGTGTTTTCGATCCAGTGTTGTTCTTTTTCCTCGACTGTTAAGAGGAGACAGCCGTCCTTGTTCTTGATCGGCGCACCTTGGCCGCTAAATTGATCTGCTTAGGACGTTTGCGATCGGATACAGCATCTTTGAGTCATTTTGGTCGGCAGCTTCTTGTGCTTCTTGTCCTTTCCCCTCTATCTATTCGCGTTTGTCTCGCCGACAGCTTCGTTTAACCATCCGATCAGCCGCCTGGTAGTTCTCTTCAGCAGCTTGAAGGGCAGGTTCAGTTGAGGCTTGATCCCAGACTTGTTTCAGTCGGCGCCGCGTATCAATGAGGTCCCATGTCCGATTCTTGATCCAGCGTTCAATGTATATGCCCTTTTGCTGGCCAATCATGACCTCCTTCCATTAATTTTCCAAACCGCTGGTCTAATGTGGCCAATGTAGGTAATAGTCCAGAAATGCTTGCCTGAGCCAAACTTTGCTATGGAGCCCGAGGCCAACAGTGAGTCTGTGAGCCGGCAATAACGTCCTGTGGGGAAAGCATTTTACTGGAGTTCGAGGGCATGGGAAGGTCTCCACCTGGGACCATCGTGCTCACGGCCCCACCGGGCTCCATTGTCCCTCCAGTTTTGCCTTGGTCAGTTGCCTACAACATGGATCTCCTGGCCTTTGGCTGTGCCTTGTCCCTCCACCCCTTCGGCTTAATCGGGCTCTGCGTTCCCCCTGGCTCCACCTTGGTCCTCTGTCCCACCAGCTCTGCCTCAGTCCTCCGGCACCCTGACTCCACCTCGGCCACTTGTCACTGCGGCTTCACCAGGACCTACGGTGTCACCCAGTCTTTTTGGCTCTTCAGCTCTGCCTGGGTCTCCAAGTCTCCTGGATCCACTGATGTCAGTCAGGTTCAAGTCTCCATCGTGGCTCCTTCCTCCATCGGTTCCACTGTGGGCCTTCGTCAGGATGGCGTGCTGCTAGATCGTCATCTGGCTCCTCCCTCCATCATCTTCTCCGTGGTGGTTCCCTCTGTCAGGCCCCCCCTTGGTCACACCTCTCTCCAGCTCCACATCCCCTCCAGAGCCCCAACCCTCCCTGGGGGTTGGGAGGGGGTTTAATGTCAGGTTTATGTTCTGTTTTGGCTTAGTTTTGTGCTCCCAGTTTCTTTATTCATTTCCTGTCTTTCCTGTCCCGAGTTGTGTTCGAAATCGCCCCATACCCTCATTCACTATTCCCTACATTACTCCACTAATATAGTCCACTTGAAGAAGGGAATTTAAACAAGTGAGCAAATTCAGACACTGAGTGCGCCAGAAGGACTGCTGCTTTTGCGTAGTTTGTGCTCGTTGTTTAATAATCATTTAAAACTTCGCAAACTGGCAGCTCCAGGAGTCATGAAAGAGAATTTATATTTATATGTCATGGAAAATAGCATGCATAAACCTTAATTAAACAATTTAATAATCAATTAAAAAGGAAATTATACCTAGGATATTATGCTATAACCACATTGGACCAGTGGTTTGGTAAATGGGTTGATGGATGATTCAGCTGCGGGCGCCATCTTCAGGCGACACGTGGGAATTCATTCGGCACGACCCTCACAGTGCATTATGGGTATTCTCTTGCCATTGAGTGTAAGGCTGCGTTCCAGTCCACTTTTAGACACGCACTTGCAAACTTCCCTAAGCACATCCCCTCGGGGGAATCCCTGCCGCCATTTTGAAGTGCGTTCCACTTTGTGAAGTGGACGAGGGAAGTTTATATGGACAGACCCTCGCGCCCTCGATTTTGACAGAGGGAGCGAGTCTACTTCATATGTACACTTCAGGCAGCTCAATATACCACAGTGCAACGTCAACGCATTGTGACGTCAACGCATATTGCATTTATTACATATTGCATTCTAAGTGATCAAGGGCTTAGCACATTCCAATTCAGCCTATTGCAAAGGTTCCGCCAGTAGTGGGCACTTATGCAACGTAAGCAATGACGTACATCTGAGTGAACGAGACGGAGGGAAGTTAGCGAGTGAAGGGCATGACAATTTTGGACTGGAACGCAGCCTAAATCACTTGTACACTCGTTACTGCGTTGCATTATGGGATTGAATTAGTGCACTCGGTTTCGGACACCACTACAAATGGCTGTCCCCTCAAATAATGTCCTATTAAAGGGTATGGGGGTGATTTCAGACACATCGCTGGTTTCCTAGTGTGTGCCTATTTGTTAACATAGTAACCTATTGTGACCACCTGCCACTTGTTAACTCACTCATTTACTCCTGTCTATATACCCCGTTTAGGTTCTTGTTGAGACTACGTGTGGTTTTCTGTTCTTATGCCTGTTTGTATGATCTATTTTGGTTTATTATTAAAAGACAAATTCTTGGAATTTGATATTCTCCTTCATTTGATTGAACCACACTGTTACAATGGTTTCTGTGTTAATGTTATTATTTTATGTCTGAAATATTCTTTGTTTTATGTTAATAGCACCTCATATACAAAAACAGTGCTAATTTTTAAGATAAATTACTTTTTATACATGTAAGTGATTTCAAATACATTATGCATTTTGCATGACTGGCCTATAACTCAAAAGATCCACTGAGCTGTAGTGAGGTCTGACTTCCTACCTATGAGCAAACAGACATTAATTCAACATGGCAGCCGTGGGCTGGCCTCTGCAACTTTCTCAGCCTCCCCAAGTAATTGGTGACCCCTGAACTCTGGCTCACATGGGGGAGCAATGTGTGTGTGTGTGTGTGTGTGTGTGTGTGTGTGTGTGTGTGTGTGTGTGTGTGTGTGTGTGTGTGTGTGTGTGTGTGTGTGTGTGTGTGTGTGTGTGTGTGAGTGTGAGTGTGTGTGTGTGTGTGTGTGTGTGAGAGAGAGAGAGAGAGAGAGAGAGAGAGAGAGAGAGAGAGAGAGAGCTCTCTGTTTAACTGTCATACACAGGTTTTTTTATTAGCAGACATAAGCAATCTATAACTTTACTTTGATATCAGTAAACATGTAATCAAATTTCAACAAATGTAGCGAAAGCTGTTCTAAAGTTTGCTATTATTAGGTTATTAACTAATTTGTTTTGTTGATATACCTTGCAGTGTTAAGCTGACAACAACCTGTTAAGACACTTTCCATGAACAGGGAACAAAATAGGGTATGAAACTGAAATACTAAATTCAAATATAAAAAAAATAAAAAATTTTTTAAAAAAAGTACTTGAAAATACTGTTTAAAAACTTAATTGATGGTGTTACATACCTCACTTTCCCTCACTATTTCACATTAGCTCGCCTCGCTGTAAGAGACCAATGACTAACTTACGTTAAAGAGGCAACATAACATACAAAAGTTATGTTTCTCCGTTTAACTAAAGTTTTCATGTAAAATAGATAATTTCCTTTATTTCTCTTTTGTCCTTTTACCGCTACTTCCACCAAAAATCTTCCTTGCCATTGGTCAGTTCATAATGTAAATAGATTTACGAAAATAATTACAGTAGTGACCGTTTGCCCACAATCCTTTGCTGCTCACAGTAATACTGTATACACATTTTACGTACAGTATCTTATTGTAAATATTACAGTAAAATACTATTCAAATTACAAAAATCAGTTACAGTGTATTGCAATGTACAGTGATTTGCCTTCAGAAAATGTTGACTTAACCCCTGGAGGTCATAAATAAATATATAAATATGATATAGATAGGCGAGGGTTTTTTTTCACAGACAGTGAAACAGCATGGCTTCATTCTTGTGATAGAGTAATAAACTACTAAATTTACTGTTGTGATTTGAAAACAAATTGTAAATGTATCTGATGTTAACACAAGCACTGAATTTAGCTAACGCTGAAACTGTGATGCCACTCTAACGTAGAAAAAATATTAATATTTAATTTAAATTAGAATTAGAATCATTTATATTGCATTAACAATACTGGCTGCCCCACTTTAAACTTTCACATATGTGACCCTGGACCACAAAACCAGTCACATGGGTCAATTTTTTGAAATTGAGATGTATACATCATCTGAAAGCTGAGTAAATAAGCTTTCATTGATGAAACTTTCCATCTGATGTATGGTTTGTTATGATATGACCATATTTGGCCGAGATACAACTTGAAAATCTGGAATCTGAGGGTGCAAAAAATCGAAACATTGAGAAAATCACCTTTAAAGTTGTCCATTTATGTTCACGATTGTGCTGGATCTAAATGTTTTATATATTTACGGTAGGAACTTTACAAAATATCTTCATGGAACATGATCTTTACTTAATATCCTAATGATTTTTGGCATAAAAGAATAATTTTGACCTATACAATGTTTTGTTGGCTATTGCCACAAATATACCCGGTGCTGGTTTTGTGATCCAGGGTCACATATTTACTTTTTCATAAATAAATAAAAACTTATTATTATTATTAAACAGAGCTAAGGAGATTCTTTTTATTCTTTTTTCCCAGTCTTGCACAACCTATTGTTTAGGAATTATTTAATGGTATTTGCTATATATCTGACCAATTATTTTTTTCTCAGAGAAAATAATCAGTTGAATCATAGAATGTTATATGCAGAAACATGGAAAACTTCTGGATATTCATGCGTCATGCAATAATACAATCATGCGCACAGGGCATGGTAACTTTCTTAAAGCAAACAACAGTTCATATCACATACTGTACAGCTGACTGATTTTAGAGCTCCACAGTTGTTTTCTCTTAGGTGCACCAACTACTGAGTTCAACAGAGAGTGAATGACAGGAACAGTGCCATTGTCTGTCAGACTTTAGCATAAGCAAGTTAGTGCTGATCTGTCTGAGCTGCTTATAGTGCACTACACTCTCACTGTCGCTTTATGCTGTACAAATCAATTTGTCTCCACTGATGGAAAATAATTGCAAAGCAAACAAATTATCTCTGCCACATTGAGCACACCTCACCGCCGGGAGAGAGAGAAAGAAGAAAGAAGGCTACCAAGAGAGCTCTTTTACGTGGACGCATAGGCCTAAACCACGGATTCCACGCTGACATGTTCCAACTGAAGCTGCATTGTTTATGTACTGTGCCTCCAATTATACAGTGGGGAAAAGAATCTGGGAAAGAGGTTGAGCTGCACGTCAAACGGATGGGAACATAAAAAAACGAGAAAGGAGAAAGAGGTTCATCTTAAATTGGAGACAGCAGAACACATGAACGATTTCCATGATATCCTCATTACACAGTATGCTTAAGATGACGGGACACTAGTATTTTATTCTATTCAAACTTCTCATGAACGAGCATGTGACAAGCTGCCATAAGTGTGAATGACACATTTAGCTTGAGGTTAAATGTGCAACCATTGCATTCATACATTTTTCTTCATTGGATGCACTATATGGTGTCAGCTCTTTCAAAAATTATTTGTAAAATTATGTTTTAATTTCAAAAGCCACTGTGAGGATGACTTGTGGGATGGAAAACAAAGTGTTCGCAAAGTGGTTATCATATTCATTATAAACAAATATGCCTTTTTAAGAACTGTCTCTCATTCACAAACTGATATTATTTAAACATTTAACATTAAATTACACAATCATTAAAGAAATTATATTTTTAATTACATAAATAATATAGTATTTTTATATTGTATAGAAAAAAATATGACATGTTAAGGCAGCATAATAGTTAGTGGTGTTTTCTCTTGTATAAACTCGTTGAGCATGACTGAATAAAACCATATTGAGCTGTTAGAATTTGTCATTTGCTCCTAGATTTTCAGAAAGCTTCAGTTAGCAATGCAAATTTTATAACTTATTGGAAACAAGAGCTTACAGAAAACAGAGTAAATACCCTGATTATATAAGCAAACCCCTTAACTTTTTAAATAGTACTTAGTCACTCTTGTAACTTTGCTATCCCTACAACAGCTTTGATCTTGTGCCTGTTGATATATTTCTCATTGAGTAAAACTTGAGTTGCAAATGTGCAGAATCAAAAAAAAATTTCCTTTTACTAAAACTTTTTATTTATTAACTAGGACAAGGGTTTATGTGAGGGCAAAAGTCATATGATGGATTTTTTTAAAAGCCCAATTTAACCAAAAATATTTAAAACCGTAAGAATGAGTAAAAGGTAAGAAGTATATAAAAGCAAGACCTGCCAAAGCAACAAATATGTGTAAATAAATGTACCAAATCGCATTTTCTAAGGCCAACCGTGCATAATAAAATCAGAACGTTTTTGTTTTGTTTTTCTAGTTTCTAAGAAAGTTGTGATTGTGTGTTTGTTTTGGTCTGATGACAATTTCTAATTCAGAGGTACAGTACACAGGCTATGTAATTAGTCCTGAGGGTTTGTTAGCAGACTATAACCAAAAACCACAGAAGATGTACTGGCTGCAAAAGAGGCATGCAGACTGCAGAACTTGACAAGGCCTTGTGAAAAGACACTTACAGCGGCGCCTTTGTTATGATACTTTGACCCCACTCTGCTTATTCTTCAGGCTAATGTGTCAAAATGATTTGCTGCAATAAAGACAACCCGTGTGATATGCATCCGGGGCACTTACAGAAGCGAGTTATGATGTTTGCTGCATGTAAATTCCATCAGCATGTGTTTGGAGCTTGTGAATGCAGTCGTATTACAGGCCTTTAGAGACTTTCTTTACAAAGCCACTGGGACAGACACCTGCTCAACTGTAAAGAACACTGCTGCAGCTGCGGTGTTATGACATCAATTGTAATTCACGATAGGCTATGCTGACAGCAAATTATATTGCCTTATACTGTGCTCTCGACAAGTCTTATTTGGTGTTCAGAATGTAGGTGTAACATTCTGCAATAACACTGAGATAATATACTGTAGCCATTAAAACTGAGTATGCTTTATGGGTGCATTACTATTACATCTTTAAATTGAATGTGACACTGGATTAACCCCTGCCACCAGTTCATTTATGGGTCAGTTGTAAAGTGGTTTGAAGCCAAATGGAGAGTTGTTGTGCTAAATCTGAGCTAACATTGCTGACACACTGAGACAGGACTGATGCACAATAACCATTTCCTTGGATTTCCTCTTGGATTTTACACAACAACCAGGTTCAAGAGCAAACGCAAAAATTTAAGTAACATAAATAAATATCCTCTTAGTAATAATATTACGGTAACACGATTACAGGTTCTATCTATCTATCTATCTATCTATCTATCTATCTATCTATCTATCTATCTATCTATCTATCTATCTATCTATCCATCTATCTATCTATCCATCTATCTATCTATCTATATCTATATATATCTATATATATCTATATCTATATCTATATCTATCTCTATCTCTGTCTCTGTCTCTGTCTATCTCTCTCTCCATATATAAATATAAATATATAAATATATATATATATATATATATATATACATACTCTGAATACTCTGTTCTGTAGGCTTGATTTACTATCAATCAACCCCGAGGATCAACATCCTAATATATTTATTATATATTTTCTATTTTTATTGTTTAAAAAAATAAAAAAACGCATTTGACAGTAACCAAAATTAATTTAAATCAAAACAAGTATGTACCTAAAGTTAGTTAGTTAGAGCTGATTCGTCATTATATAGACTTTGTTGCCATCTAGTGGTTCAAGAAAGCACTGTAGCCTCCTAACTGCATAAAGCATTTGTACCAAGATTTTGCATATTACTAAACCTTTATAAAAAGGTTGACAATAGGGGGGGGGGGGGGGGGAATATTATAACAGAACAACATTATGCTGTATATACCCTACATTGTATGAACTACATCAATGTTTTAATGGTATTCCTTGACTTGCACAATTTAAAATGAATAGTTTACTGAAAATGAAAATGTACCCACCATCATGACATGAATTAAACAATTTTGTAAGACTATGCCTTTAAGGAACTCTCTTTTTATCAGCTTATTGTTGTCCATTAGGAATCCTCATTTAAATATTTAAGATAATCACACTCTAATGTACATCGAATTGTAGAATGAAAAAATAAATAAATCAGAAATTGCACTGAAGTTTGTTTTTATTTATCTTGCACACCTGATGTTCAGTCCACGTCCATAGTTTTTTTATTTATTTTTTTTATGGCTATTTAAAACAGTACATTTAACACTTTAATGACAGCCTCAAAAGTCATGCACTGAACATCCTTAATGTGCTAGAAAAAGATGAATATACAATATATGCCCTGATAACAGATAACACACTGCAAAAGCCACAGCAATGCTATCATTTACTATATGCAATGCTATCCATCCCATTTCTAGCTGCCAAACTTGATCAGAATAAGCTGTTTATAGCTGCATTTAGGGAATTTGATCTAGTGCTGAACAAAAAATCTAAGAGAAAATCAAAGCAAAATAATACTTCCTTTTAGTTTTACAGGTGAATTCTGTTGAGGCCAGTCTGATATACACTACCGGTCAAGAATTTGGAATAATTAAGATATTTTTGTTATGTTTTTGAAAGAAGTGCTCTTATGCTCACCGAGGCTGCGTTTATGTGATCAAAAAGTCTGTAAAACTGTCATATTGTGAAATGTTATTACAAATTAAAATAACTATTTTAATATATGTTTAAATGCATTTTAATCCAGTCTTCTTCCAGTCTTCACTGTCAGGTGAACCTTCATAAATCATTCTAATATATTGATTTGGTGCTCAAGAAACATTTCTTATTATTATCAATGTTAAAAACAGTTTTTGATGCATTAAGTTTTATGGAAATTGTTAAACACTACCATTCAAAAGTTTGGGGAAGGTAAGAAAAAAAGTACTTTTACTCAGCAAGGATGCATTAAACTTATCAAAAGTAACAGAAAAGACATTTATAATGTTACAAAAGATTTATATTTCAAATAAATGCTGTTCTTTTTAACTTTTATTAATCAAAGAATCCTGAAAATGTATCACGGTTTCCACAAAAATATTAAACAACAAAAACATTTTTCCAACATTGACAATAATAAGAAGAACCATTATTAATAACTAATCACCAAAAACAAAACAGCAAATTAGAATCATTTCTGAAGGATCATGTGACACATTATTAAAAAATATTAAAATATAAAACTATTATTTTAGATTGTAATAATTTCACAGTAGGTTTAACTATTTGTAACTCTTTTATTTTTGATCAAATAAATGCAGCCTTAGTGAGCATAAGAGATTTATTTCAAAAACATAAAAAAAAATAAAAAATCATAATTATTCCAAAGTTTGACTTTTTAATAAGATAGGCAATTTACCAAAGAAGCAATGCTTCACTATTCCCAGTGGTTAGCTGCACATCTATAGCATGTGGTTAATGCCACCATCGTGATGGCTTGGGTGCAAAAAGTTAGGGATCAGTTTGCTCTCCAAGGGTGTCCTGAGGGTCCCTAGTAGTTCCGCAGGAGCCAGGTAGGCGCAGATATGCCTAACTGGCTGAAATAAGCCCACCACCAGGGCTTCTCAGTTCTTTCCTCCCCGTTCTCTCCCAGCTCCCGTTGGCTGTACTGCTCAAACTGATTATAGGGGTCAAAACGCTCATAGTTGTCCAGCTCAGGGATGTTAAAGTAGTCAAGAGAGGGACCTCGTGGGACCTTCTTCAGCACAAAGTCCACTCTGCCCACCTTCATGTTCTTTGGCAGGCTAAGGCGCTTAGATGCTTTAGAGTAGCCAGTGGCAGCTGCAGTCACAATGTGAACACCTGGATTCAACAATCTCCAGTAATCACCATCCTCAGCTGTAGAGAGACAGAGGCTACATCAACACTCATTTACAACTCCATCATTCATTTCAGGTCAATGCAAAGGAACACAAGAGGTTTGTAAAAATGTGCTGAAGGTTGCATTATGACTTTACTATAAATTGTTACCTGTAGTGATATCATGTCGCATCCCCCTAACAGATATTGTTGCTCCTTTGATGCCATTTCCATGTTCATCCTTTACAATGCCCTTTATACCTCTGTGGACCTGCAAGTAACAGCTCAGGATGATGAAGTTGCTATTTACCTCATTTGGTGCCATATAGCCAATTAAAATAATCCTTTCTCTCAAATATAGATACTAGTGTAGGTAGAAGAGATCAGGGCCTATAGCCCCATATATTTCATTGTTTTTCCCAATAGCCCCATTTATTTCATTGTTTTTCTAAGTGTTCCAGGTCTTGTTCTTTCTTTTATGTGTGCACTGCAACAATTAATCTAAATAATTTAAACAATTTTTACCACAAAAAAAAGGTATCAAAACAGTCATCCTCTCTTATGAGATTGGACTAGTCCAGTGTGTTGCTGCATTTTGGGGCAATGTTCATTCATTTAATTTGTTAGATACTGTTAAAAAGTTTGAGAAAGTTGAGGAATATGAAAAAATATGATGGATAAATTATACAATATAAACATTTCCTAACACTGACTTAACCAATTACATAAAGGAATAAGGTAAAAAAACAAAAACAAAAACAGATATGACCATACCCAAGGGCGTAGATTTGGTTTGAACATTGGGGGGGGGTTGAAGTTTGGGTATGCCTCCTGATGCCTCCTTTTCATGTGATCATGGTATAAATATTGGGGGGGTTGTAATGCATATATTTAAATATTGGGGGGGTTATCTGGGGCATATGGCAGTGGTAGCAGCAGTAACACAGCCTGGGTTGCTCTATGTGAGACCGCTTCAGCACTGGCTTCATGGCTGAGTCCCAAGATGGGCGTGGCAACGCGGCACTCACCTGGTGACAATCACACCGGCGTGCCACCAGACCTTCAGCCCGTGGTCAGACACCTTGTTTCTGCGGGCAGGAGTGCCCTCAGAAGCATCTGAGCTCGATTAGGGACATTCATGTCCCCGGTGTGCTCAACTGTGTGGCCGACGAGCTTTCATGAGCTGCGCTCCTTGGAGAGTTTGGGGAGGCTCAGGTAGACCTGTTTGTCTCTCCAAAGACCTCCCACTGCCAGCTGTTTTACTCCCTGACCAAGGAAACACTCGGCACAGATGCACACAGCTGGCCCCGGGGCCTATGCAAATGCGTGTTTCTCCCAGTGAGCCTACTTGCACAAATCCTGTGCAAAGTCAGGGAGGACGAGGATTGTCCCTATTGGCCCACCTGGACCTGGTTCCCGGAACTCATGCTCCTCGTGACAGCCCCTCCTTGGCCCATTCCTCTGAGGAAGGGCGCGGAGGTTCTAGGTGACTTTCCCCCAGAGGTACTTTACACCATTGCTATGGCGCGAGGGTCCATGCTTTCCTTCCTGCAGCAAGGGTTGGAGAAAGGGCTGTCTCCCTCCACCCTCAAAGTACATGCTGCCGCTATTTCAGCATATCACGACCACATAGATGGCAAATCAGTGGGGAAGCACAACCTGGTCATGAGGTTCCTTAGGGGGGCGACACGGTTAAATCCTCCTCGATCCCCCTCCATACCTTCTTGGGACCTTTCCCTGGTGCTTCGAGCACTTCAGGATGCTCCCTTTGAGCCTTTGTAGTCAGCAGACTTAAAGCTTCTGTCCATGAAGACTTTGCTGCTGGTTGCATTGGCCATAATCAAGAAGGTAGGGGACCTGCAGGCATTTTCGGTCAACAAATCGTGCCTAGAGTTCGGGCCGGGTGACAACCACATGGTACTGAGACCCCGGCCTGGCCCAAGGTTCCTCCCACTCCCTTCAGGGACCAGGTGGTGAACCGGCAAGCACTGCCCCTGGAGGAGACAGACCCATCAGTGGCTTTGCTTTGTCTCGTCCGTGCTCTGCGACTGTACGTGGACAGAACTCAAAGCCTCAGGACCTCAGACCAGCTCTTTGTTTGTTACGGAAGCCAGCAGAAGGGAAAGGCTGTCTCCAAGCAGAGGTTGGCCCACTGGATAGTGGATGCCATCGCCTTGGCTTATCAAGCACAAGGCATGCCCTGCCCGCTCAGGTTGAGTGCTCACTTCACGAAAGGCGTTGGATCCTCCTTGGCGCTGGCGCGTGGCGCCTTGCTAAAAAAAAAAATCTGTAGAGCTGCGGGCTGGGTGACACCTAACATGTTCGCTAGGTTTTATAGCCTATGTGTAGAGTCGGTCTCCTCCCGTGTTCTCACCTTAAATGGGTAGAAGTACTGAGAGGCCCGGCTCTGTCGGCTTAATGCGCCCTATAGTGCGCTATTTTGCTCCAGAGTGAAAAACCTGTCAAGTCCTCCACCACCCTATGGGGCCGGACGTAGCAGAGCGTCCAGCGCCAGGCCTTTATCCCGCTGAATCCTTGAAAACCGGGTCTAGGCTGGGTGCCATAGGTGCGACCCTTTGGGGTTCCCATTTGTGTATTCTCCTTGGTTGCTCCTAAATGGAAGCCTGTGTCTTTCCCTTGAGCTAAGTCACTCCAGTATTTCATATGCAGTACAACCTAAGGGTTAGTCCATATGTATATCTCCACATAACTCCTTCGGGGAAGATTGTGGCTTCTGCAGCGTTCTCCGTCATGTGGAAAGGGCACACTTTCCCAGTGTAATCCAATAGTCTCACTGTATGGGTTACCACGAAACAACAGTGACAGATAATCTCTGTGTAAGCCCTCTCCTATCGTCCTTCCAGGCAAGAAGGGGCAGGATGCTTGCACAGGGCACTGAAAGGGGATAGCAGCTGTGGCGCTTTGGTATGGATTCCTATTACTCAGTCCAACATCCGTCGAGAGTGACCGACTGATAGGGAACGTCTCGGTTACATATAGTGACCCTCGTTCCACGAAGGAGGGAACGGAGACGTACGCACCCTCGCCACAGCTCCTGTACCCCGCTGCATAGCCGGGTCACTTGGCCCCTCAGTGAAAAACTGAAGTGCAATCGCACCTTCTGCTCATTATATACCCGCGCTGCAAGGCAGAGTTATACAACCATAATGAAATGACCCTTCACAATAAATAATGCTTTACAATGAACTCTGTTAGAGAGCTACATACGGCAATTTATCTGTTCAATAAAATACCTTACTCGTCTGTTGAGTAATAAAAATGGCACGCCATCTCCATGTCACTTTTACAACATTTCAAATCCCTCAGTTCTTGCCATCTCCGAACAGTCAAGCCAATGTTGATTCTGGTTTTATCTCTGTCACGTTCTCTTTTGTCAGCAGACTCTCCTCTGTTCTGCGGGGTTTTTTAAGACAGATGATTCCCCGGAGGTTGAAGATTTAGCTGCTCCATGTCAACCTTTCTCACTCGGTGTGACAACTAACCTATGCCACTCCGACACCATACACGTGTCAAAATAGCTGGAGCAACTTTTCTCTATTTACCGATATGACAAGACGTGCATGGGCAGGTGAAATATGTACAAAATTTCCCACGAAAACCATCCAGTCAGGTCTAAAATATAAACACTTATAATAGGCTTACCATAGTCAGTCATGTTTAGGAAGGATTTATAATGTATAAACTCATTGTTTAAATTCTGTTCATTTTGAACAAAAAAAGGTTACTTAGTCTATCTTCCAATATGCAAACAAGGCATTATTAGATCAAATATGCACTAATTTGCAAACATTTCAAGAACAGAAATCTGAACATTGGATAAAGCCAGGTTCAAAATTCTTGTTTAATTTCGTTGAAATTTCGTTGGGGATTTTGGATATCTATTTGTA
This sequence comes from Rutilus rutilus, assembly GCF_951802725.1. Classification (NCBI taxonomy): domain Eukaryota; kingdom Metazoa; phylum Chordata; class Actinopteri; order Cypriniformes; family Leuciscidae; genus Rutilus; species Rutilus rutilus. Next base: position 34,252,457 of record NC_140210.1, on the reverse strand, counting down.
TGATTCCATATATCAGAAAATACTGTCAACAGCCAGAATTCAAATTGAAAAGAAATTTAAATCAAGCACAAATTTAGCATGTGAGGAAATAAACAAACAAACAAACAAACAAAAAAACAAAAAAAAATTAAGAGTCCAGGCAGCTGCAACTTTGAAATCTATGCTTAGCTCGATAACCCAAAAGAAGAGTGAACTCACGGACTCCATGAAGCTGAGCAGTGACTCCTTATTCCTGAGCCACTCAGGGTAGAGCTCCACCTCAGAGGGGAATTTATCACAGCCCAACTCCACTGTGATCTCATAACAGTTACTGTGCAGGTAGTTAAAATCTGACATCCCTGAAACAATAACACATAGACAGACATGGGAAACAGAAAGTGTCATGTGTGGACAACATGTGGACACTGACAAAACACACACTGGATGGCAAAATGAAGTTTTTTGGGGGATTTTTTGGAGAATGTCTCACAAACTGTACAGCTAGATGGAGATTTTACCAAAATAAATGGAAAGGATTTACCTCCAGCAAAGCTATACCACTGTGCTCCATTGGTTATCCCTCCTTTATTGGCAAATGAGGCTCCACATCTCTCTGTGTCATTGTTGGACATCGTGGCATGGGAATCTGCATATATCCTAGCCAACTGCCTAAAGATCTACACACAGGAAATTACTTTGTTATGCAAAATAAGTGCGTGCAGGAGCTTCGTCTGCAACAGTTGGAGGAACATACATTTACTCACTTGTTCATCTGGTGTGGGTGAGAATATCCTTTCTTCTTGGGGGTGTCTAGAGAAGTCAAAGGGGTATGAGATGACCAGTTCTCCTCCATGCAGACTGGCAGATATAACAAAAGGATAGGATCTAATCCACTTCATTACAGCATATGTCTCTGGTGCAACTACCTAAAAGTAAATAAATAAAAAGAAATGAACCAAAATTTCATAGTTTCTCTATGCTCAACACTAAACCATATTCTGTGATTTTCACTTCATAGTTTCACTGTATGAACAAGGTATTGTCACTATATTGAATCACTATATTGGACATTACTATAATACAGTACATTTATATGAAAGTAACTTAAATATAAGATTATTCAAATATTCAAACAGAACATGAATCAAATGCATTTTTGTTATACAACTGTACATTTGATAGAGATGGGAATGCATTCACTTCTACCTTATTTAACCAGTAGGATTCAGGGATGGGGATGTGGTCACTACGGAAATGCCTGAAGCGACGCCGATTGTAGAAAATGGAGGTGAGGTCAGGGAAGTTGCGGTTGAGATCGAGATTCTGTGCGTTGGTCCGACCGCTGGTCCATCCATTGAACTCATGACCCTAAATGTTACAAATCCCACCAGTCATCAAAAAAATCATGGGCAAATTTTTAACAGGGTTTCAAAGAGAGTCACTAAATACGTAAGAACATTTGTAACACTCTTTTTCAATTTACATGTAAGACATTTGCTACACATCAAACTAAATGACCAATTAAGGAGTTAAACAATTTAACACATTGGATGGATCGGAAAGCCAAAATGAAAGTTAGGCATTAAGGAAGAGGCGAAGGGTTAAAGACTTTAGACAGTGAATGAAAATTTATAAAAAGACAGAAAACATCAGAACCAGGCAAAGATACGTCTGTTAGTGTTAAATGAATAGACCAACATGGTTTTATCCTCTTTTTTTATCCTTAAGATTCAATTCATCGTCCTACAATTGTTTCCAACACAACACATTATATTCTTCAACATCACCCGTGGTGATCAGTAAAGAGATTTAGATGAATCTACTATTAGTTTAACAAGCTATTGTTAAAATACTGCTGTGTTATATGACAAAGAAAATGCGGGCAATTGTCTATTAGAGTGGTTAGTCAAGGCCTCCCTCTACCAGTTGTCCTTTTCAGTTCATAGCTGAATCACTAGACCAATTTTTGCTGTGGTTTTTATTTCCTAAGCAGTGATAAACTGTGCCAACTTTAAAACACAATTATTCCACAATAGCATGGACTTCCTCCGAGGCCTGACCTGTTCTGGAGGACACTCTCTGGTGCAGGGAGTTTGGCATGGTCAGTCAGCCGACAAACAGACAGGCAGACAGACTCAGACAACAAAATATTTACTTCCTGGTAGATGTTTTCGGGGTCGTTCCTATCGGCTACCTCAGAAGCGGCAATCTCGTAGCCGTCAGGATTCATGGAGGGCAGGATATGGATGCGTGTGGTGTTGATGAGGGCCTGAATTCGCTCATTGCCCAGCAGAAACTCAGAGCACAGATACTGAGCCAGGTATATCAGCAGCTGTCGGCCGAGAACCTCGTTTCCATGCATGTTCCCAATTAATTTGATCTCAGGTTCCACTAGAGGGCAGTGAAGAGACAAACGGGAACAGGAATTTTATCAAAGCTTAATTCAGAATAGTATTCTAGAATAGTACTCTTGCTATTGCATAGGCTGTGCCTCCCTTGCCTGCCCTGATGAGCCGGCAATGTGAAACAGTTGTGCTGCTTAATGTTCTTTTGAGAATATTCAAAAGAACTACATTTCTGTCATGACAACTCTTAGAGTGTTTGGCATGGTAACGGATATGACATTGTTGATATGTTTGCAAATAAGACATGCTGCAGCTGTACAATATGGAATACATGAATTACCTGTATTTATGTGTGGATGTGGACCCGTAGCAGATCAGAATGATGTGATTGCAAGCACAATTAGTAAAGGACTTATCAGCTGGCACCATCTAGATTTTCATGACATAACTTTGTATTTCTTTGAAATAAAAATCTTTTGTAATATTATAAATGTCTTTACTGTCACTTTAGAGGCATTTAATGCATGCTTGCTGAATACAAGTATACGTTTCTTTGGTTAAAAAACAAACAAAAAATGAACTGTTGTGTACCTCATACTCACATAGGTCATGTTGTCCAGGGTTATTAGAGAATTCAATAACCAGCAAGTCTTTTCCTTCCACACTGCGTCCAATGCTGTACGTATGTGAGATATGGGGGCATTTAGCTGCTGTCTTCTTCAGGATGCTGAACATCTGATGGTTGGAGTGGTAAGTGAACCGAAGGATAGTGGAAAGACCACCATCAGATATGTTGGCAAAGGCCACATCCTGCTTTTCTGAGGGGAGAAAGTATGTGCTTTTTCCAAAATATCATCTTTTGTTTTCAGCAGAGAAAATAAATTCATACAGGTTTGGAACAACTTGAGGGTGAGTAAAGGATGACAGAATTTTCATTTTGGGGTGAACAACCCTTTTAATACTTTTTAATTAATCATATAAGCATATTAATTCATATTTTTCATGAACTTATATTTGACTTTAATCACTCCACAATTCTTACCTCTTAGCTCTGACAATGGGTCATGACAACCCTCCTCACTGCTAACAAAGAATCGGTCGCAGTCCAGAAAGTAAGGCCATGCCATTTGGATGGCCTCAAAGGCATGGATACAGCTTTTTTTCACCATCTCACACGAGCTACGACACGGCTTCATAAGTCTGCCGTCTTGACAACGTGGAGCCAACACTGAGCAGCCCAGCAGACGGATGTCTGGAGAACACTCTCCATGCAGCAGCCCGTGGATCACGCTCAAGAGAAGGTACTCTGCACCCATCTCTAATTCCTGTCGTGAACGGTGGCCCACAATGTTGGGGAATGTGGTGTAGCTGTAGGGCACATCCTGACAGTAACCAAGCACCATCTCCATGCACTGCGCTAGAGACAGGAGAGAAAGGATTTTAATTTAGAACCAGTTTGAGGTGCATAGATGAAGAATGTGTTGCAGGTGGTGTAGCACTATTTTCAATTTAAAATGGAAAGTTGGAAACTAAAGTGAACTGTATCGCTCCAACTTCCTGAAATGGAACAGTTTGTAGAATGTCATCTGCAGTGGAATGTTTTTAATACTAGATTTTGAAGGGAGGGCCTCATTAATCAAATATATGGAATGTTTTAAAGTTTCGAGAAAGAAATTCATGGCTGCTTCGCTTATTCAGCCTATTAATGGCAGTTTAGTAATAAATACTTTCTTACAATGACAGTATGTGACACCCAGCATGACAAGACATTAATGCTTGTTTAGTATATCAGATTAATTATTTGTTCTTATTTAAGCAAATTGCACCTTATAAGCTATCTCACAACTTTTACTAAATCACCCTAAGGCCTTTAAAGGCATATCATGTCTTTCCCTTTCTTCAGTGATGTAGACAAGCCCCATCTTGCAGTGATGTTTGGTATTCAGAGTACCTTATCCCCCCATACCTTACAGGCTAGACTCTATTTCAGAACACCATGCAACATGATAGCAAATTTAACAATAGGTACATGCAGCAACCTGACTCATATGCACAATGGAATAAAAGGAGTATACTTACGCCTCTCTTCTGCAGGTGTTCTGCATCTTCCTAAAAAACAATTATTCACAGAGGATGTTACAGCTGCTGAAATCAGTGCAAAGCCAGTCTCTGAAGGCTAGATGGCAGTAGAGTACACAGTGGAAAGAAAGACATCTTTCTGCAGGAATATTGCATGACAATGTCAATCCTTCTCACACTTGGTGCTTGCATTTGTAAATTTGACCTCTGAGCATTTATACTGCCAGTCAAAAGTTTGTTCACACCCTCTCATTCTTTATTATAGCTATTTACACATTTTAAATGTATAGTAGCCTACATTTTAACTAACATTTTATACTAATGCTATTGCTTTTTCCACTAATATTTTGCTTTTTCCCTTAACTAATAAAACAAACTATTTAAAAACGTTAATTAAAACAATTATTTATTAATAATAGTGTTATATATATATATATATATATATATATACACACACACACACAACTCATACTTGTATCAAAAAAATAATAATAATAAGACCATGATAAACTAATTCAAAAGAGCATTCAGACTAGTAGTGTAGTTATATTGCCTACACGTTTCCAGTTTCCCCTCACATAAAATTGCAGTTAACTGTAGCCTACTAACATGGGTGCGTGCAACACTGAATGAATGTAAAAGGTTACCTATTGCTGCTTCTTCCGGTTCACATCGTCGTGGGACGCTCAAGCATGTCGCCAGTGCGCTTATAAGAATTAAAACCGTGAGCATTTTGTTGTCCATAAACTGAATGATGTGGCATTCGCAGCGACGTACAAAGTTGATCATCTTCCGAAAAGTCCCGCTACCCCCATCGCTTAAGGGACAGCCTGCACGAGCACCGCTGCCAAATGATCAAATTACAGCACTCCCGCGGTAGGCGGCCGCTCTTCTGCTGTGTCTGGGACCCACTGTAATTACAGTTCTTTCAGAAAGCCTGACTTCACATTTACCCTTTTTGTGGTATAGACTTGTTTCAAAATCAATGCAGTGTTAAAGAAAAAGAAAGGGAATAAACAAATTTCTTTTCATTTTCAAGAACTTGACCGTAATCCCTGTGTGTGGTAAAATCATTTGCCTGGATATGATTCAGAAAGGCGGGTCCACCTGGCTAAATAAAGACCCACACTTATTTGTTTCAGACCAAAATCTAAGACAGCTTATAACTCAAGACCTGCAAAAAGCAGTGTATCGTATATGAGTAAGAAAGTAATCTTCATTCACTAGTCTAGAGCTGAAAAAAAAAAACAGATACATACAAGTAGGCTACCACAAAAGTTATATCTTTTGTTTTAAATTGTTAGTATGTCATATGTCAAAGGAAAGGACACAAGGGTCAAAAGACAATGCATGATGGATGTATGGGAACACCTGCACATTTTTTTATGACTTTAACTTGAATTTCTGAACATGTAAAACTCGATAACTTAATGTGTTGAATTCCATTGTTTTTAAATTTTTATTTGTTTACCAATACAGTAATTCTACACTGCGCTATCTCCTTATAGAAATAACTCATTGTAAGCTGTGCATTTCAGTATGTCTTGTTATGAATGATGTTTCAAAATGTTTCTTTTTAATGTGGCTTGTCAACTGTAATTTACTTCTAAAAGACACATAACTTCTAGCAGAAAAATAACAGTGGCAACCAGAGTGATGATGGCAGTTCGGTAAGGCAACAAAAGAATTATTAGAATAATCAAATCAAACAGAAACAGACATTTTAAACAAATTTTCACCTTTCAAGACAACACTGGAGTGACTTTAGGACACGTTTTAATAGCCTTGTGGCCCTGCCAGAGACTGCACTTAGAAGAAAAAAGTTCTAAATATTTAATTACATGAGAGATTTAAGTTTGTATTCGTGCTATTCAATGTAGGCATATTATGAGGTAATATGTGTTGATGGATGGCGAAAAAGTAAAGTTTATCCAAATAAATATGTCATGCCATGGCAACATATGTCTATACAATTCTTACTCTTCTACAATAATTATTTTTATTTCAGAATGTACATTATAATTCACATTATAGGACTATGTTGTGAATAAAGAGTCAAATCCCAGATGAGTGTGCAAATGTTCTGATTTCAATGAAAGAAAATCCAGTGCTTGGCAAAGTTTGTGGCCTCCCGAGGTTTCAAAAGACTGAGAAAGTATACAGTATAAGCCATTATTTCAGAAATTATAGGCAGTTTGGTTTGGCAATTTCACCTGCTCTAGTGACAGTTTTCCTTCAACTTGTTAACCCTTTGTGAGCAGCATTCATTTTCCATGTCTGAGGGGCTGCTGTGATCAGACAGTGTGTATGAGTCCCGTCCCAAAATCCTGTTAAATAATTCAAAAAGGGCCTTCTTATATTGTTGCCGTAAGAGGGAGTAGACGAAAGGGTCAGAGGCAACTTTGCTGTACACCAAGCACTTACTTATGATCCCCCAATAACGGTCGATTTTCACCGAAGGAGTCAGTTCAGTCAGTCTATGAGAAAAGAAGGATATTAGGCTATTGTAGAAACATTCAATATGGCACTGTATTGAGGAAATTGATGCATGACTATGCTGGAAACAATTTACAATAAACTAGTGTTCTTAGTGTGTTCTAGTCTGTAGTGTGTAAGTAGGATTATTGCAGAGGTTGACTTAATCATATTACATAATAGGGCCCACATGCAAAAAAAAAAAAAAAAAACCTTTTTGTTGAGCAATAAAGGTGTAAATGTTCAATACATTATAGAAACACATTAAGATACAGTAGTTAACTTTCACAAATAAACCTACTCTGACTGGTGTAAAAATTGTGACAACTAGCCCGTCTCCCCTTATTGTTTTGCATAGGCCTGTATAAGTATTGCCATTGAAGTATGGGAAATCTATTCCGGTTATGTGCACATTTTTTATAATCTCCATTCTACTAAAATGTATTATCATAAAGCAATACCGTGTTATGACATAGGGGGCGAAGCACAGGACGAACGACCCGATGAATATGGAGATTTTCTTTGTGGCCCTCTGTCTCCTTTTCTTCTGCTCCAGTAAGCACCGTTGTTTCACACTAAGAAGTTTAAAATAAATAAAAAAACGTCACGAATACACATGCTTATAATATGTAACAGTAACTGTTGCTATATAATGTTTTAAATGTACCTTGGGTGAATGTCGACAAGTAGCATGATTGTCTGCACCGTTATAACGTCTATCCTCTTACAATGGAAGCGAGCAACTTGTAGTACTTTCAGGTAGGTAAAGCATAGGATGAAGAGAGAGAGAGCGAAAGTACATGTGTGGAACACTGTGGTGAACACTATGAAGTACCCACGGCTCCCTTCATCGTCTCCAAGGTGCACAGTGCATGATGCGTACGCGGGACTATAGTCGACCCACGACAGCAGGACAGCGACCAGCGAGAACGCGAGCGAGTGAAGCCAGGTATAACTGACCATCAGCGCGGCATTCTTGAGTCTCATTTTGCTGGAATAAGTCAAAGGAAAAACCACGGCAATCCAGCGGTCTATGCTGAGAGCTGCCATGCTCAACATTGTGTTGGTAGTCAGAAAAGTATCCATAAAACTCACCGTTTGGCAAAAGTGATCGCCAAACGGCTTTTGCCGTTTTAAGACCCCAAATAGTGTAGAAGGCATGTTGAGAACGGTGATGAGGATGTTGCAGAATGAGAGGTTTATGATGAAGATCCCTGGCACCTGTGCACGAACTTGTGCGCTGCAGGTGAAACATACTAACACTAGCAAGTTCGACACGAGTGACACAACTGCAATTACAACGATGAGTAACTCCAGAAATATTTCCAATAAGTTCATGTCTCTTTCTAAAGTAAATAACTGCTGATTTGTTGCGGTGTTTTGTCCGTGATTTCCCCGTGGGTCCTCGTTGGCTCATCTTTGCCGCTTTCCATTCTGCTTTGGTAAAAATGAACGGTCACTGGCGATGAGTGCTGTCCAGTGTGCTGAAGTAATCTCTGAATAACTTGATTACCATCACATCCTTTAATTAAGTTCAATCCTGTCGTCTACATTGACTAGGTTAAAATGATCATATTTGTATAAATGTATATTAGGGAACGCAAAACAACACGTTCGAAGGTGAATTGAGTGCGCGCAGTCGGAGCGCGTGCTCATGCGCATTGGAATTATTCTTCTCTGAGCGCTCCGGCTCACGTGCAGCCAGTTTATTGCATGTGACGTTTGCTTGATAAATATGCAGTTTGGCCAGCGGGAAAGATGGAAGAGATGGATTATTTGAAGCCTGAGGAAGCTGCAAAACTCTGTTCAAATATAAAATAGGCTATGCAGTAGCCTAAGTTTTGAGGTCTGTAAAGCGCTATATAAATGTAACAAATTATTATTATTATTGTAACATAAAAAAATTGATTTCTCAGAAAAATCAGAAGCTTGATTATAGGCAGAGGTGGAAAGGAGCTAATTACATTTACTCGCGAATTATGCTATTCACAGCAGCACAATTGTGAGGATTCTTAACAGGCTGGAACCTAATAAAATGGAAATAAAGAATTAACACAATGGAAATAGAGCTGAAGTTAGCCATTGATCGGTGAAGAATTGAAAGATAATTTCTATATTCCATAGCATACAGTGCTTGACTCACTTAGGTGCACAACATTTTCCATTTTCTTCTGCATTTCTTTCTTTCTTGGGAGAACAAATGTGAAACGTGTATCTTTCATACGCACATGCAAACACAAAATTGCTCAGCAGGTAAAGCCAGGGCTATTTTTCATCATCACTATGGCAACTTGTAAAGCATGTGATCTTTTTCCATCTTTTGAGGTTTTTTTTTTCCTTCTTCTTTAAACACTGAGGACAATTTATGAAACATGTTTGTCAGGGTAGTATTTTGAGGCGGCTGATCTGCATACAATGGGACTAAAGACCCCTTAAAGATTTTCTTTCTGGTTGAAAATGTATGATCGAAAAGTTAATTATTGAATACTGAAAGAAAACCAATGCCTGACCCTACTTAACTAAACTCCAAATCAAATAAACAAAATATGGCAGTGCTATGTTTACACATGGCTCTTACTAAATACACAAAAGGCTTATCTGAATAATCCTATTGTCCCTGTCAGTTTGGTTAAACTACCTGTATTATTACATAAGATAAATTCAACCTCTGTCTATTATTTAAGATGATTTCAGACAAGAGTCATCTGCATTCAGAGCCAGGTGATGAAGACGATGAGCATGCAGTGCAGGTTAAATAAAGACTGTGTATAAAAACTTCAAAGTATCACCAACAGAATGTGTTCATCACCTCATTTACAAATAGCTTTGGTAACGCAACATGGTGTCGTCATACTGCATTGCATTAGTGAAGCAGGATGCAAATGAAAATGTCTCTGCTGTGATTCAATTTGTATTCGCAAGTCTCTGACAGCGCTTCAACATTTTACTATCATGCACTGAGATAAGTGTTCTCTCATCATGTTTAGCTATTAGCTCTGCTCATGGTCATTTTAGATGTCTTGCCGGAAGACCTCTAGAGTGCTGAGGAAGTGTCCTGTGGTAAAGAAGGAAACCTCTTTGTGTTCACATGTTCAGACCCTGAGAGGATGTTACGCAAGAAAGTGCTGATGAGAGAACCACTTAAGATGTCAACAGTCAGGGTATACCTCTCTTTCCTTCCCTCTTTCACTCTCCTCATAGCTGTATATATATAGAGAGAGATTACATAACAGGATGTCTTGAGGTCAGGATGAATTTTTGCTGTGCATATGGAGGTGTACTGTACTCACATCCACATGGACACCTCAAGCCATTTTTTTGTCCATAAAGTAGGCTACAACTACATACACATTTTTGACACTGGACCACAAAACCAGTCACATGGGTATTTTATTTTTTTTATTGAGATTTACACATCACCTGAAAGCTGAATCACCATTGATGTATGGTTTGTTATGATATGACCATATTTGGCCGAGATACAACTATTTGAAAATCTGAAATCTGAGGGTGCATAAAAATTGAGAAACATTGAGAAAATCGCCTTTAAAGTTGTCCATTTATATTCGCAATTGTGCTGCATTCACACACAAAATAAACGTTTTATATATTTAGGGTAGGAAATTTACAAAATATCTTCATGGAACATGATCTTTACTTAATATCCTAATGATTTTTGGCATAAAAGAAAAATCAATCATTTTGACTCATACAATGTATTGTTGGCTATTGCCACAAATATACCTGTGCTACTTGTGACTGGTTTTGTGATCCAGGGTCACATTTCTCAAAAACACACATTTGATTTCATAGTCCATCATAGTGGGCAATTTACATTGACTTCCACTGTTTTTATACTGAGACAATGATATATTCTATTCCCTACCCCTAGAAATGTATTGTTTAATGAGGCGTTTTGGCGATTGGTGCTTGGTACCCACAAACCAGGTTCATTGGAAAAACGTGCCTGTGTGGAAAAACAAGCCAATGATGACGTTTCTGCAAAAATTACATTACGTTGCGTCAACTTCAAAGTGAAATGAACATTGAGTGTCACTAAAAATCTGGTGAATCTGGCAACGTTGTATTACTGTAAAAAATGATCGTAATTTTAACGGTAAAAGACTGTAAAAATGCTACAGTGAAAAACTGTTAATTGGTTAACAGAAAGTTTCCGTACTATATACGGTAAAGAACTGTGATAGATCTAACGGTACATTTAATGTTATTTTGCTGTAAAATACCGTTAAATTTACAGTTTTTGAAAGTGAAAAAGAACAACTCATTGTATAATTTACAGTGAAAAACCGTAAATTGGCATTCCCACAATTCCCTGTGTGACACTTCACATTTGATGTATTTTTGTTGAAATAACTGTTTCTTCATAGTTTTTTTTTTTTTTTCATTTTTTCTAATCAGTTATGTACATTAGGGTTTTATGTTACATTTAATGTTGTTAAATTAATGTTTATTGCATTTTTTAAATTTCATGTGTTACCATGATGGTGTTTAATGTTTGTGTGAATGACACTATGCAGCTTTTATAAATTAGTATTAACTTTCTTGTGGAAGAGCTGCTTGTGATGAGTTTTGATTGATCATGTGACTCTCATCACTGCTGTGATTGGTGGTTATCAGTGTATTACAATGGTACAAAACAGATATTAATAGTTCAATAGGATGGTAAATTCACATTATATCAGATAATAAAATACGGTTTATTACTGTAAATTTTAAGTTAAGTCTGTAAAACCAATAACGTTGCTACCGTATTTTTGACGGTAAAGTTCTGGCAACCACAGCTGCCGGTTTTTTACCGTAAAAATCACGGTTTAATTTTTACAGTTCGGAAATTAATAATGTACCACCTACACTAAACTCTAAACATACCAGAAAGTGTTAACAAAAGCAAACATCAGATAAAAACACATGTGATGTAGCAATCATGCCATAGCTTGCTTCTAAAAGTCTTATATTGTGACTCGTACCTGAGCGCTCCACATAGTAAGTGCGATGCTGTACCAGGTGAGCTACTGAGCAAGTGTGCAACCTCAGAAAAGCCACACATATAAAGCTGGTTATGTGATGCATACGTCAAAATGTATTAGTTTACAAATGATGATACAAGTGTTTTGAGGTCACAACATAGTGTTGTGAAAGGAACTGCGAGACAAAAAAAGGTTTTATTAATCAATAATCTGCCCCTGTAATGTGTTGTGTTGTGACTTCAGGATTTACGATTTCCTTGTGGCATAGATTAAAAAACCTGACTCACACACACCAAATTGTCTTATATATTGTGTCAACAACATTTACGAACCATTTGACCCGATTCAGGATCACATCTGCCACTATATTTAAGTCTTTATCAAATTAAGCAGCCTACAGCGTCATACAATCAACAGACTGTTTGCAGAATAGTTCATCTAAAGTAAACAATGACTTCCTGTATTACACCCCTATATTTAACAAAGGCATGATGGGGGCACAGTGGTTATCAACAAGGTTTAATTTTCTTTATGCAGTAAAAACAAGTAATGTAATACATGCAATATAAGAGAAGAACATGAGTATAAGAGGAAGAGAAGAAGCCACTGGTGGTTCTGCTATTGCTCCAGTTATATTAATATGATAAGACAGGTTGACCCTACACTGTCTTCAGCTTCCCTGCACCACAGGCACACACACAGCAGGCTGGCTAGCATTTGAAATAGATCAAAAACTTTCCATTCCCATAGATGTAAAATAACGTGCTTTCAGTTATGATCAACTTCTGCCGGAACATTTATTTTTCCCATGACAAACAAATGAAATTGCGTATGGTGGAATAATTAGTTAATTAATTCTGTCAATGCCTTTAGTGTATATAAATAATTAAAAAAATGGACATTGTGATGCAAACTATGTATATTTGCAAACATATGAATATCTGTGGAATGACCTATGGTCCTACTGTATATACAGTAGGGGCAGGGCCGTGCAGAGACCTCTGGAGGGGCAGGTGCTCAAAGTATAAAAGGGGGGCACATGGAACAAGGCTTTAAATGGGGCTGTGTTTTTCCTGGCTTAAAATGAGGCGGAGGTGGTAAAATCCTAATAATGTATTTTAATAATAAGATAATAAAATGTGTAATTTTTTGTAGATCATCATATAGCCTAATGTGTTTCCCACATCATTTTTGTGGGTGGAGCTTGGTACCTCTAGGGGGGTCCGGGGGCATGCCCCCCGTAAGAAAATTTTGTACATTTTAAAGATAAATTCATTAATCTGGTGCAATTTGAGTCACCCGAATCTGCCCGAATCCACTGTTAAAAATAAATAATCCACCCGCAAACCGCCCATATTCTTTGATTTAGATATCTGCATCTGATCATCACATTACAATTATTCAAATTCTTAGTGTTAAGCATGATAGTATGGTAACATTTATATACAATAAAAGTTCTTCTTTTGGCAAAATTACATTTCCTTAATAGCCTAAACAGAGGCTTTTCTCCCTTCAAACTTAAATTGTCAATGTTTCATTACATCACTGTTTGAAATCTCTCATTTTTTTTTATCTTTTATAAAGGGCATCTTTCCCCTAATTTTATTAAATGTATGCTCCAACTTTCATTTAAAATTCTTAAATTTGATCAATATATTATAGTTATTATATTATAGTTACCAATCACAATAAATAATTTACATTGAAAAATTATAACTGTATTAAATTAGATTATTTTAAATATTTTTGAATATACAAAAATAAGGAATGTTGAAAAGATGATACTTTATGAAACTAAACCGCCAGTAGGAGGCGGCAGGCGACCGTTTTAATGAGCGAGTCATTGAGTCATTCATTCAAACGATTCGTTCAATCGGCTGATTTATTCAGAATGAGGCAGTTTGTGAATGGGTAATTGAATCTTTGACTCAACCGATTCGTTCAAAATGCTGAATCATTCAGTAATGCAACAAGTGTTGCTGTGAGATGCGCGATGGTTCTGCGGTGATATTTGTTTGGAACTATTTTCGCTGACCTGTTATGAAATCAGTCTCGGTTTTAATCTTGATGGCATTCAGGAAAACAGTTACTTCTACAGCCTACACACTGCAATATAAACAACATCTCTGCATGCTCTCTTCACGTCGTCCTTGTAAAATAATAATAATAAGTAAACAAACATCAAAATCACTTCGCTAAAAATGAAACGCCACTTACCAGCAGCCGCAGATTTTAAGATATCTTCTGGTAGTGCGCGTAGCCGCGCGAAATTAAAAAATGTGCGTGCAGCGTGAGGAATCGTTCCGGATGAGTTCGTAAGGTGAAAGGTCATCATGTGGATCATTTCATTTACGGCTAAATTATTATTTATTAATTTTACTAATAGTTAGGTTGGGCAGGCATCCACAAAAGGGCCTTTAATTACAAAAAAAGGAGAGGAAATTTTGCCTTGACAAAAGGGCACTTTGGGCACCAAGGGGCAAAGGGGCAGGTGCTCGAGCACCCAACGCCCCCCCCCCTCTGCACGTGCCTGAGTAGGGGTGTAACAATATATCGCAATACAAAAATGCAACAATATGTATCGTGGATAGTTCACCCAAAATAAAAATTACCCCGTGAGAAAAGTTTTCAGAGTCAGTACTACATTAAACTACAATATATTATGTTGAATATAATGTATAATAATGGGGGAATATTAGTGGGTCCTGATAATGCTTATGTTATAAGTCTTATGTTACCAGTAAAAAGTGGCCTACATTATTTTTAAATATATCTAGCCAGTGACAGAGTGCAAGTCCATATTCATCTAAAATAATTCTGTGTTTTCAGGTTCAGAATCATGAATATATTTATTCTGGTGTCACCATTGTCCAAGCCTATTCATTTACACCCACAATGTTATATCAAATTTAGCATTTAATCAACCTTTTATTATATGTCTTGGAGTATCGCAATAATATCGTATCGTGAGTTCAGTATCGTGATATGTATCGAATCGTGAAATTAAAACAATTCCCCACGTCCAAATGAAACAATTCATTCAACAGTTTCGTGTCTTAGGCCATCAATGTGTACTTACGATGGGGAATTGTTTCATTTGGACGATGGGGAATTGTTTTAATTTGGACTCTGTGCTTGTGTTTTGAGCCAGTGACCATCGACCTGCATTATATGACTGACAGACAAGAACGGTTTGACCTAAAAATATCAAAATTGAAACTACTGCGGAAACAAAGACACCTACATCTTGGATGCCCTTGAGGTAAGCTAAAACATATCAAAAATTAATTTCAAAGTGAACTATCCCTTTAAATGTGCAAAAGTTCTGATATAATTTATCCTTGTTTCATTTTTTACATCACAAAAAAAAGTGTGTATACGATCTCACGGGAAAACGTACAAATTCTACGAGGTGGCTTATTCGTACGAATTCATACGACCTGACTCGTACGAATTAGTACGTTTTTTGCTAAATCGTACATATTTTACGAATTGGCCAATTCGTATGAATTCATACGAATGACCTACCCCTGACCCCGCCCCTAAACCTACCCATCACGTGGGTTTAGACAAATCGTACAAATTCGTACGAGTGAGGTCGTACGAATTAGTACGAATTAGCCAACTTTTTATCATTCGTACGAATTCGTACGAATTGGTCGTGAGATAGCGTTGGTATACTTTATATCCACTGTATATAGCCTATTACATATTGGATTTCAAATAGGCCTACTGAAATCTGGAGAAAAAAAAAACGAAAAAAACCCAGACCTGTCCTTTAGGTACACAAGCCACTTAAATACAACAAGCTTTTTCCTCCGCACTGCAGGCTTTAGTAAATAATTCACTAAAAACTCCTGTCTAAAATTGGGCTCATTGCCTGCAGTTCTTGCTGTTCTTCTGTGTGATCTCACGTGTGTAGGCATGTTTCCTCACTCGTTTCAATGTGTAATTGTGTTTCAAAGATTGAATATTAGTTTAAATCAACTCCATGATTTAAGGATGGGAAACAGTTTCCTCCTCTCCTCTGAAGGGTTGAACCTGTATTGTTTATCACGTGTCATATTTCCAGGACACTTTACGGAGCATCTTTCCCACAGGCATCAGCTCTAAGTGACCTCAACAGATATGATGACATATCTAAAAAATATCAGCTCATAAAATGCAAAGACAGAGGCAATAAAGCATTCCATAAATTATTAAGTTCAGTATGAGAGTAGGCTGTGTCCTGTCACTAACTGATAGAGTAAGCAGGAAAACTGTCTTGTTTGCATTTCTTATCTGCTTATATATCTGCTAATTATGTTGTGGGTGCTGATTAACATCTTGTGCTTTGTGTGACTATAGTGGCTAACAACAACATGTCCAGATGGTAGGTAGACTGGAGGTGGATGGGTATCGTCTCGGATCAAGTTTGTGAGAATAAAGTTGATAAAACAACACTGAAAAAAAGATTTGATCACAATGAGTGAAAGTGGACCCAGAGCCAGGCTAGTTTGGAGTGAACCCAAAGGCTCATGTGAAATACGCTACTCCTCCACAAAAATCCCATTAATTTTCGAGCCTCTCAAGAGTTCACTGTTGTGGGTAATAGTTCCTGTTTAATTCCTTTGTAAATGGAGCAACATGTTACACTAAAGCGACAGGAATTTCAGTTTTGCAATGAGCTTGTTTTCCCTTTCAGTTTAACGGGCTCTCCACTTGTGTGAGTGTTCCGTTGGGAGTGGATGGGGTTGTGTTCATTCAAGATCCAACTCATTATGACTTATGAGACCATACAACACTGTGAACATCCCAAATAATTCCATCTACTACTGACATCAAATTTGCATAATGATGATATCTAATATAAATGTTCATTTTATCCAGCAGAAAAGGTACTTTTTCCTTTCTTAATTTCCCCAAACTTACAGTTAGCATGCACCAGTATTTATAACAGCAGGCTGCATTACATTTTTATTTACTTGAGCTCTTGATTTCATCCGTGCGACTAAGCCATTCTTACCCTGCTGTAAACACTAACATCTCTCCTTTTGTTTTTACAAGCCACTTAGCTTCAATCTGCCTTGTTTATAATGAGATTGCACAAGCCCCCCAGTAATGTGTTCAGCACCTCTGTAATCAGTACTGGCTCCACCGGCTTATCACAGTCCTCCCATATTCCCCAATACATACAGTCCACACACAATAAGATGGAATGTATAAAGTTTCATTGCAATTATGTTCTCCCAAAAGTGATTGTATGGTTTCACAAGACATGAAATGTAGTACATGTCATATGGACCACTTTTATGATACTTTTTAAGACCCCATATTAAGGTCCATAATATTGTTTTTAGAGAATTTGGTAACACAATAAGGTTTAAGTTAACAGAACTAATGATAAACAATACTTCTACAGCATTTATTAATCATAGTTAATAGTAAATTGTTACATTACATTTAACATTACATTTTTGCACAGTTAATGCACTGTGAACAAACATGAGTATGAACAGTTGTATTTTTATGAACAAAAGTTAATAAGTCAGTTCAACATACTGGACACACTGCACTTTAATACAATGATCTATCTGCTATCACCGAATCCAAATCCAATGCACATCTATACTGCATTATGTGTACTTATGTGTATTTTTAAGTGTATGTTATGTATAATCTGTACTTTTCATATATTGTGTATATTGTGTACTGTTATCTATAAAGTATGTTTAATTGTATACTATCTAGTTTTATATTGTGCATTGTCATATTGTTATCTGTAAGTGGGTCAATGACGTGACGGTCATTTTTTTGTCCAAAGGCCTTAATAATAATTAAAAAAACAAATATATAACATCCAAAGTATGTAGTACAACTTGATCTCTTTTACTGAATTCAAAAGGTTTTAATTATATTCTACTACATATAAAGGTATTTTAAAGATTTTGAAGTGTCAAAAGGTCATTCGGTAAAACCGATATAGTAAATATTTAAATGGAATAATATTGTTTTTAATAACTAAAGGAACTACAATAATACAAATATAAAGCAGATAAGGCTCTTTTTTTTACATTTCCCATTTTCTCCTTTCCCTGTGCAATGTTTTACTTGAATATGTTGCAGTGTTTAGAGTAGTCCAATAAATGATTACATTTATGAGATCAGTGATAATTTTATTTAATATTTCTTCTGTGGTACACACTATATACTATCTCAACATCAATGTCAAATCAGTTTTTAACTTTCAAATCAGTGGTTAAACCGAATGACTTTTTTGGTGACAAATTTTTTCCATCTTGTAAAAAAATGACAAAAAACAGTGTTAATTGATTGTACAAACCACAAAATCTTATTGTTAACACCTAGGTAAACTAAAAAATGGTTTCAAATATAGTTATATCTCCATTCTATTTTTTTTTTCTATTACACTTTTAAAAACCTTATTCGTCAATGACCCAAGTATGTTAGATAGTTTTCTTCACTATCTTCACTCACCATGGCACAAGTGCTGTTAGTCATGTGACAATAAAAGTTATTTGATTTGATTTTGAATGCTGTAAAAATATATTGATCATAGTTAGTTCATGATAAATATTTTATTAAAGGAGTAGTTCACTTTAAAATGAAAATTAGCCCATGATTTACTCACCCTCAAGCCATCCTAGGTGTATATGACTTTCTTCTTTCAGACGAACATCGGAGTTATATTAATAAACACCCTGATGCTTCCGAGCTTTATAATGGCAGTGGATTGCAACCATCAGATTGAAGCTCAAAAAAAGTGCATCAATCCATCATAAAAGTGCTCCACGCGGCTCCGAGGGGTTAATAAAGGCGATTCTGAAGCAAAGCGATGAGTTTGTTTAAGAAAAATATTCATATTTAACACGTTACAAAGTAAAATTCTAGCTTCCGTCTGAAAGAAGAAAGTCATACACCTAGGATGGCTTGAGGGTGAGTAAATCATGGGCTAGTTTTCATTTTAAAGTGAACTACTCCTTTAATTAATGTTATTAAATGAGACCTTATTGTGAAGTGTGATTTTATTTCATTTGAATTAATTAAACTGAAAATAAATTGAATGAACCTGAATTAAGTCTGAAAAAAATGTTTTTTATTTGCTTTCATCTTTCTTTACTCATGTATTACTCATAGATGAACACACCCACACCCACACACACTGCAGTGGTCTGACTATATTTAGCACTTCACAGGAGTCTGAATGTGACAGGTGAGAGTGCTGTACCAGTTGACAGGTACTTCTTATCATCCACAAGCACCTGCTGCTCTGAGAGACGGTGTGTCTGTTACCGCTGGAGTGACATAAATAGAAAACAAAGCAAATGTTCTCTTCCTCTTTCCAACCTCTGGCAGATAGGGTACCATTTATTAAATGAATGTGAAGAACGTGGTTGGAAAAACATTCTTGGAGAGGAGATCATGAAGAATGACAAAAAAAGAAAAAAGAGAAAGACAGACAAAAGTACATCAATAAAGAGCATAAGAGATAAAGTATGTGGAAAAAGAAAAAAAAAGTGTAATAAGCTTTCTGGAAGGCCTTTAATCTTGGCGAGTGCTATCAGAGAAAATGTGTCTGAATTCTTCAAACACTGCCAATTTTTAGCCGGGAAAATAAAACACACCCTTTTCGTCTACATCACCTTTGCTATTTCATTCCTCGCAGTGGTTTTATATATAATGTGTCCAGATAAAAAAAAAAAAAAAAAAAAAAGGTAATTTACCATGGCTTAGATGCTCCATTTGTAATAGTGCTTTAGTGTGTGTGTCTGTGGAGCTTGAATTCGGTAAGTAATTGGCAGACTACAATGATCAAAAGCACTCTCAGCTTGTTTCTTCTCCCCTATCAGTCTGTGTGCAAACCCTCAACTGAGGCGGGCTGCATAAATGGCACCATGTGCTAACTTCAGCCTCCAGGAATAGAACTCTGAAGGAGTGAGCGAGTAAAAGTCTGTTCCTCGGGGTTATGAGAAAAATTCAACAGTATTATTCACTAACCATCTTATCATTTTTGTGTGTAAAATATGCATATATACACCTGTATGCATATCATTTTTCATATATTTTGTCAACACAGAAATCATTATTCATCAAGTTCACACTAAAATGTACTGTAAATTTAAACTGAAACCACATGTACGTGCAATGTCTGTTTCTGGGTTTGAGTTATGTTTGTGTGCATCTTAATCAGCTCCCTAGTTCAGTAGTCCACTGTTCAGGGAGTCGGGCTTTTTTAAGGGCTGTCTGAAACACAAAATCCTTCCAGTGCACTGAAAAATTCGCTCCCTAACAAGTCCCAAAACACACTGTGAAAATCAGAGCGCATCGATGCTCCCTTAACAGAATTTCTGAAGCGCGAAACATAAATCATGTGAGCCAACACACTAGACATAATGACACGCGATAGATGTTTTTTTTTATTTTTAAATGAGGACGTTGTCATGTAGCCGGAAATAGAGTCATCAGTGCCCCAATGTGTAGTGAGCCAGGGTCCTTACTGTGCTTATCAGTGCCCCAATTCATGTTCACAATATATTCATTGAAAACCTAGGGAAGCTGGGGAGCTGATTGAGATGCACTCTTTGAGTTGTTAGCCTGTTAGTTTTGCACTGTTCCCAGTTCAGTTTCCTATGTCTCATCCATCTGTTGCCATAGTGTTTGATCAGCCCTTATGTCTCACCTGTGTCTAGTTAATTATCTAGACCAAGGTGCGCCCCTGCCCTGAGAGTGAGACGCCCCTCGAAGGACATTCTGCAAGTACATTGAGTAGATTTGACTACTACCCCATCTACAACAGTGAGAGTGAGTATGATCAAAACCAAAACCTGCTAGCGATTGCATCACACATTGCACCATCAGCGGACCTTATGACGAGCCCACCACAGACTTAGAGCACAAACCCACCACTATACAAAAGCCAAATCCCAAACAGGAGGTGAAGCAAGTCCACCAAAGACCCAGTGGTAAGGATAACCGGCCATCATTTCCACTATGGAGCATATACCCTGAAGGCCAAGTTTGTCCCCAGGCCTGAGCCAGAAGAGGAGTCTGACCAGGAGTGTGAGCCAGTTCCTATGTCCGTTTCTGTGGGGGTTCTTATAGAGTACGAGGGCATGGAGTGGAGCCCGGCCCAAAGTACCAAGGATGATGTGAGTGTGCTAATGTTGAACCCCATTATTGAAGAGTAAGTAAAGATCAGCATAATGCCTGTTTCATTGCCAAGTACCATGTCCGTTTCGTCTGAGTACGGAGTAACTATACAAAAGTATAACTGTTTTATGTATGACAATAAATAAAAGAAAAATGACTAAATGTAGCCTGTATGCACGGCTGGCAAATGAGAGGTTCAAAACACTATTGTGTGCATATAAAAACCGTTTACTGTGTTTTAACTGGTTTTGGGAATTGCTTTGCTCAAAGATCTTTCTGTATGCTCAGGCAAGAGTACTACATGAAAGAGAGAGCATGAACGAGTAGGAGAGAGAGAGGTTAAGTTATACCAAAAGCACTTAGACATGGTTTGTGTTTTTTATGCAAATTACTAGCTCCGTCTATTTGAATAGTTTAGAATCATCAACATTACAATGAGCGTAAGAACAAATACACAGTATGTACCGTACACACCTGCTGTGTATTCATGCGAAATTAACAGCGAATGAGACCCATTGTCTAAAATTTCATCAGAACACCACTGGGTGGCCTCACATGTTGAAAACAAATAACATCTGGAAATAATGGGTGATATTGACTAAAAAGGAAAAACAGATAAAAACCTGTAGGCATCAGCTGTAAAAGGAATAAGCCAAAGATTAAGGGAGATATAGTCAGTTTAGATCAGGGGTCTCAAACATTTGATGTGCATGATACTTACATCCCACAAGTGTTTAGTTTATCCTTAAATCTGGCCCTCAAATCAGTTTTCACTTCCTGCATTTTGGTTTGTCCTTTAATGTTAATGTCAAACAGTAGCCCAACATATCATTTTCTAAATGGTTTATTACAGGCCTAAAACACAAATGTAAACTGAAGCCAACAAGCCTGCATCAGTCAGAACTGTTTTTGTGTGTGCTAATTGTCATAGATAAATGTCTCTTTT